>NC_084558.2:50285827-50300827 GCF_033978685.3 Nerophis lumbriciformis | reverse complement strand
ACCGCACGGTGGCGTCTGCCGGCCCACCGGACCGCACGGTGACGTCTGCCGGCCCACCGGAGTGCACGGTGGCGTCTGCCGGCCCACCGGACCGCACGGTGGCGTCTGCCGGCCCACCGGACCGCACGGTGGCGTCTGCCGGCCCACCGGACCGCACGGTGGCGTCTGCCGGCCCACCGGACCGCACGGTGGCGTCTGCCGGCCCACCGGACCGCACGGTGGCGTCTGCCGGCCCACCGGACCGCACGGTGGCGTCTGCCGGCCCACCGGACCGCACGGTGACGTCTGCCGGCCCACCGGAGTGCACGGTGGCGTCTGCCGGCCCACCGGACCGCACGGTGGCGTATGCCGGCCCACCGGACTGCATGGTGGCGTCTGCCGGCCCACCGGACTGCACGGTGGCGTCTGCCGGCCCACCGGACTGCATGGTGGCGTCTGCCGGCCCACCGGAGTGCATGGTGGCGCCGTAGGTTGCAGACCCACTGGGGCGAGAAGTAGCTGTGCCTCCCCAGCTGCACTGCTACTCATAGCCCCTCCCCCATGAGCAGAGTGAAACCAAAAGTAGACAGAGCTACAACGACAAGTATTAAGAACAACGACACGACAGGTAGGAACGACAATGATCCAGCAGTGACTGGAGGGTAGGGCAGGTATAAATAGCAGCTGGCTGATTGACACCAGGTGTGGCCAGGTGCCAATCAGCCACAGCTGAAGGGACACAGCACTCAGGGAGAAACAGGAAACAGAACCAAAATAAGAGCGTTGACAGGAAATGACAGAGGAAAAACTAAAACTTGACCAAACTGTCAGGGACAAGCCTGACAGAATTAAGTTATTGTATCAATTAAATTATTAATCAATTTCAGATTAAATAAATTACACATTTTATAACAAATGCATTTATGTATTTAATCCCAATTATAGCTATATATATATATATATATATATATATATAGATGTCTTTATTGTATCTTGTCCCATTTTTGTGACACTCAATGCTTGTGCATTAGCAAATTTGCATTGGCAAACATTGAAGGCGTTTCTACACATCTCAATCTGTCATAAGTACCAATGTCACATCAGAATATACATCGTCATTTTTCCACCCCAATTCTGCTAACTATCAAAACAAACAAACAAAACGTAGCTATTGGCTCGCTGCATTTTTCGGAAAAGAACAGACGGAAGGAGCAGAAAGTGTCTTGAGCCATGTTGGACACGGATGAAAGCGAGCTGCAGGGGAACATGCGACGTCAACGCGGTCACAACTCCAAGACCGCTCAACGCCCAACTGTCCCGTCTTAATGTGATTAGGCTGAGACGAGGAAAGAATTAGCTTCAATCTTTCAAATGGCCGCTTGCTATTCCCATAGTAAATCATTGTTTTATCATCAGACGTGAACAGTTGCCCGAATTGCTCACAAAAGCAGATTAGTCAGATTTGTCAAACAACAAAACAAAGAAAAAAGTCTTTTACTGGGAAAATGGTGCAAATGTTTGAAGTTCAACTTCCTGCTGAGGCAATAAATAAACACGTTCAGTCTGTCACCATTAATCGTCCTCTGCAGGGTCTGATACGAAGCCCCCGAGGGAGAAGGAGATGGGAGCGGAACAAATGGGTCGCGATCATTTTGAAAAAAAAAAAGAGAAAAAAAAGGCAGCCCCCAACACGGCTAGCTCGCTCGCTAGCGCTTTGGTGAGACCTGTGAGGAGCTAAGCTAATAAACGCTTTTATCTCATCAGGTCTGGACTACTGTAATGCACTTTGCGCTGGAATAAGTCCAAAGGCACACTTGCAGATAGTCCAGAACGGGAACCATAAAACGGGAGCACATGACCCCCGGTTCTTGCTTCTCTGCATTGGCTTCCCGTCCCTTTTAGAATTGATTTTAAAATGTTAGTTTTTAAAGCTTTGAATGGACTGGCCCCCAAAGTACATCACCGACCTCATCCAAATGTGTGCTCCGGCTCGCGCGTTGAGTGAGGTCCGAGGGCCAGTTCCAACATGTGGGGCCTAGAACGAGGCTTAAGACTAGGGGAGACAACTCTGTTGTTGGCCCTAAACTTTGGAATGTTCTGCCCCCTCATGTCAGAAATGATGTTTTAAGTCTGGTCGTAAAACACACTTTTATTCTCTGGCTTTTAAATCGGTGTGAGTCTTGTGGTCCTCTGTCTTTTATTGTTTTATTCTACTATATTGATTTGTTTTTATTGTTTTATTCTATTACATTGATTTGTTTTTATTGTTTTATTCTATTATATTGATTTGTTTTTATTGTTTTATTCTATTGTATTGATGTATTTTATTGTTTTATTCTACTACATTGATTTGTTTTATTGTTTTATTCTATTTTATTGATGTCTTTTATTGTTTTATTCTATTATATTGATTTGTTTTATTGTTTTATTCTATTATATTGAATTGTTTTTATTGTTTTATTCTATTTTGTTGATGTCTTTTATTGTTTTATTCTACTACATTGATTTGTTTTATTGTTTTATTCTATTTTATTGATGTCTTTTATTGTTTTATTCTATTATATTGATTTGTTTTTATTGTTTTATTCTATTATATTGATTTGTTTTTATTGTTTTATTCTATTTTATTGATGTCTTTTATTGATTTATTCTATTTTATTGATGTCTTTTATTGTTTTATTCTATTACATCGATTTGTTTTTATTGTTTTATTCTATTTTATTGATGTCTTTTATTGTTTTATTCTATTACATTGATTTGTTTTTATTGTTTTATTCTATTTTATTGATGTCTTTTATTGTTTTATTCTGTTATATTGATTTGTTTTTATTGTTTTATTCTATTTTATTGATGTCTTTTGTTTTATTCTATTATATTGATTTGTTTTTATTGTTTTATTCTATTTTATTGATGTATTTTATTGTTGTATTGTATTACATCGATTTGTTTTTATTGTTTTATTCTATTTTATTGATGTATTTTATTGTTTTATTCTATTACATGGATTTGTTTTTATTGTTTTATTCTATTTTATTGATGTCTTTGATTGTTTTATTCTATTATATTGATTTATTTTTATTGTTTTATTCTATTTTATTGATGTCTTTAATTGTTTTATTTTATTACATTGATTTGTTTTTATTGTTTTATTCTATTTTATTGATGTCTTTTATTGTTTTATTCTATTACATCGATTTGTTTTTATTGTTTTATTCTATTTTATTGGCGTCTTTTATTGTTTTATTCTATAACATTGATTTGTTTTTGTTGTTTTATTCTATTTTATTGATGTCTTTGATTGTTCTATTCTATTATATTGATTTGTTTTTATTGTTTTATTCTATTTTAGTGATGTCTTTTATTGTTTTATTCTAGTTGTTTTTATTGTTTTATTCTATTTTATTGATGTCTTTTATTGTTTTATTCTATTATACTGATTTGTTTTTATTGTTTTATTCTATTTTATTGATGTCTTTTGTTTTATTCTATTATATTGATTTTTTTAAATTGTTTTATTCTATTTTATTGATGTATTTTATTGTTTTATTCTATTACATTGATTTGTTTTTTTTGTTTTATTCTATTTTATTGATGTCTTTTATTGTTTTATTCTATTGCATTGATTTGTTTTTATTGTTTTATTCTATTTTATTGATGTCTTTAATTGTTTTATTTTATTACATTGATTTGTCTTTATTGTTTTATTCTATTTTATTGATGTCTTTTATTGTTTTATTCTATTACATTGATTTGTTTTATTGTTTTATTCTATTATATTGATTTGTTTTTATTGTTTTATTCTATTTTGTTGATGTCTTTTATTGTTTTATTCTACTACATTGATTTGTTTTATTGTTTTATTCTATTTTATTGATGTCTTTTATTGTTTTATTCTATTATATTGATTTGTTTTTATTGTTTTATTCTATTATATTGATTTGTTTTTATTGTTTTATTCTATTTTATTGATGTCTTTTATTGATTTATTCTATTTTATTGATGTCTTTTATTGTTTTATTCTATTACATCGATTTGTTTTTATTGTTTTATTCTATTTTATTGATGTCTTTTATTGTTTTATTCTATTACATTGATTTGTTTTTATTGTTTTATTCTATTTTATTGATGTCTTTTATTGTTTTATTCTGTTATATTGATTTGTTTTTATTGTTTTATTCTATTTTATTGATGTCTTTTGTTTTATTCTATTATATTGATTTGTTTTTATTGTTTTATTCTATTTTATTGATGTATTTTATTGTTGTATTGTATTACATCGATTTGTTTTTATTGTTTTATTCTATTTTATTGATGTATTTTATTGTTTTATTCTATTACATGGATTTGTTTTTATTGTTTTATTCTATTTTATTGATGTCTTTGATTGTTTTATTCTATTATATTGATTTATTTTTATTGTTTTATTCTATTTTATTGATGTCTTTAATTGTTTTATTTTATTACATTGATTTGTTTTTATTGTTTTATTCTATTTTATTGGCGTCTTTTATTGTTTTATTCTATAACATTGATTTGTTTTTGTTGTTTTATTCTATTTTATTGATGTCTTTGATTGTTCTATTCTATTATATTGATTTGTTTTTATTGTTTTATTCTATTTTAGTGATGTCTTTTATTGTTTTATTCTAGTTGTTTTTATTGTTTTATTCTATTTTATTGATGTCTTTTATTGTTTTATTCTATTATATTGATTTGTTTTTATTGTTTTATTCTATTTTATTGATGTCTTTTGTTTTATTCTATTATATTGATTTGTTTTTATTGTTTTATTCTATTCTATTGATGTCTTTTATTGTTTTATTCTATTACATTGATTTGTTTTTATTGTTTTATTCTATTTTATTGATGTCTTTTGTTTTATTCTATTATACTGATTTGTTTTTATTGTTTTATTCTATTTTATTGATGTCTTTGATTGTTTTATTCTATTACATCGAATTGTTTTCATTGTTTTATTCTATTTTATTGATGTCTTTTATTGTTTTATTCTATTACATTGATTTGTTTTTATTGTTTTATTCTATTTTATTGATGTCTTTGATTGTTTTATTCTATTATATTGATTTGTTTTTATTGTTTTATTCTATTTTATTGATGTCTTATATTGTTTTATTTTATTACATTGATTTGTTTTTATTGTTTTATTCTATTTTATTAATGTCTTTGAGTGTTTTATTCTATTATATTGATTTGTTTTTATTGTTTTATTCTATTTTAGTGATGTCTTTTATTGTTTTATTCTAGTTGTTTTTATTGTTTTATTCTATTTTATTGATGTCTTTTATTGTTTTATTCTATTATACTGATTTGTTTTTATTGTTTTATTCTATTTTATTGATGTCTTTTGTTTTATTCTATTATATTGATTTTTTTTTAATTGTTTTATTCTATTTTATTGATGTATTTTATTGTTTTATTCTATTGCATTGATTTGTTTTTATTGTTTTATTCTATTTTATTGATGTCTTTGATTGTTTTAATCTATTATATTGATTTGTTTTTATTGTTTTATTCTATTTTATAGATGTCTTTTATTGTTTTATTTTATTACATTGATTTGTTTTTATTGTTTTATTCTATTTTATTAATGTCTTTAATTGTTTTATTCTATTATATTGATTTGTTTTTATTGTTTTATTCTATTTTAGTGATGTCTTTTATTGTTTTATTGTATTTGTTTTTATTGTTTTATTCTATTTTATTGATGTCTTTTATTGTTTTATTCTATTATACTGATTTGTTTTTATTGTTTTATTCTATTTTATTGATGTATTTTATTGTTTTATTCATTTATATTGATTTGTTTTTATTGTTTTATTCTATTTTAGTGATGTCTTTTATTGTTTTATTCTATTATATTGATTTGTTTTTATTGTTTTATTCTATTTTATTGATGTCTTTTATTGATGTCTATTGTATTCTATTATTATTATTAGTTTGTTTATTGTTTACTTGTTTCATTTTAAATACATGTAATTTGATTACTTGTATTGTTTCCTGTTCATGTGCGATATAAATAAAGGGGATTGGGATTGGACTATATATATGTATGTGTGTATATGTATGTATATATGTAGGGATGTCCGATAATGGCTTTTTTGCCGATATCCGATATTTTCCAACTCTTAATTACCGATACCGGTATCAACCGATACCGATATATGCAGTCGTGGAATTAACACATTATTATGCCTAATTTGGACAACCAGGTATGGTGAATATAAGGTACTTTTTAAAAATAATAATAAAATAAAATAAATAAAAAACATTTTCTTGAATAAAAAAAGAAAGTAAAACAATATAAAACAGTTACATAGAAACTAGTAATTAATGAAAATGAGTAAAATTAAGTGTTAAAGGTTAGTACTATTAGTGGACCAATCATGTGTGCTTACGGACTGTATCCCTTGCAGACTGTATTGATATATATTGATATATAATGTAGGAACCTACCAGAATATTAATAACAGAAGGAAACAACCCTTTTGTGTGAATGAGTGTAAATGGGGGAGGGTTTTTTGGGGGGTTGGTGCACTAATTGTAAGTGTATCTTGTGTTTTTTATCTTGATTTAAAAAAAAAAAAAAAAAAAAAAAAAAAAACGATACCGATAATAAAAAAAACGATACCGATAATTTCCGATATTACATTTTAAAGCATTTATCAGCCAATAATATCGGCAGGACGATGTTATCGGACATCTCTATATATATGTATACGTTAGGTCAGGAAAAAAACACAGAGGCTATTTTATCCCTACAAGCCTGTTTCACAGGTTTCCTTGCTATTCAGGGAATGTTAACCCCTGAAATCCCCTGAAGAGAAGGGAAACCTGCGAAACAGGCTTGTAAGGATGATATAGCCTCTGTGTTTTTCTTTCCTGACCTAACGTATATTCCGCTCTACCCCTATATTGAGCACTGTATAACGGATAAACTGTCAACAGAAACCTTGACTATATGTATATATGTATGTACATATATACTATATAAGTATGTTCTGCCCCTTCAAGTCTCGTCTTAAAACCCACGTTTATTCTCTGGCTTTCAGTACATTCTAGGGTTGTCCCGATACCAATATTTTGGTACCGGTACCGGTACCAAAATGTATTTCGATACTTTTCTAAATAAAGGGGACCACAAAAAATTGCATTATTGTCTTTATTTTAACAAAAAAATCTTAGGGTACATGAAACATATGTTTATTATTGTCATTTAGTCCTTAAATAAAATAGTGAACATACTAGACAACTTGTCTTTTAGTAGTAAGTAAACAAACAAAGACTCCTAATTAGTCTATGCAGTAACATATTGTGTCATTTATACACCTATTATTTTGTCTACATTATGAGGGACAAACTGTAAAAAAATGATTATTAATCTACTTGTTCAAGTACTGTTAATATCTGCTTATTTTCTGTTTTAACATGTTCTATCTACACTTCTGTTAAAATGTAATAATCACTTGTTTGATACTTTACATTAGTTTTGGATGATACCACACATTTAGGTATCGATTTGGTACCAAGTAGTTACAGGATCATACATTGGTCATATTCAAAGTCCTCATGTGTCCAGGTACGTATTTACTGACTTTATAAACATAATTTAAAAAGGAAAAGATTTTGTGACGATAAAAAATGACGATGTAATCATTGTAGTATTGACTAGATACGCTCTTGTACTTGGTATCATTACAGTGGATGTCAGGTGTAGATCCACCCATGGCGTTTGTTTACATTGTGACGCCGGTGAGCTATTGCATCCTCCTACGGTGTGGAGTGAAGCATGTTTAGCTATTCCTCGTCCTCCAGTGATAATGCTACTTGTAAGAAACTTACTTTATTTGTCGCCATGGAGGCCAGGATTAGTGATTTAGAAGTAGCTAAAACTGCAGATTACGGATGCTAGCCATGTCTTGAAGCAACTCTTCCTGAGTGTTATAACTTCACCTTTATCTTTTCTTTTTAAGCCAAAATGCGTCAGTTCTCCCTTTTCTGTCTACACACTGTGTCTGCTTGTAAGTACTCCGTGTGTGTGCGCTGCCAAACATGCTCCTCTGCTTGTAAAACCAGCAATTTTTTTATACAATAATTCTTATTCAACATTTTTTTCTTTTTTAAAAGGCGTGTAACATGTTGAAATTGTGTTTTTAGGGGCCAGGGGGAGGCAAGCGTAGATTAAAAAAAAAGTATTTGAATTAATTTTAATGGGCGATGCTGTTTTTGGAGATACTAGCTGCACCAAGGAACCAATTAAACCTGTGTCTCCAGGTACCACTGTGCCAGGGTTTATTGATCCCCATTTGACCACCTTCATTCTTAGCTTTCTATTGCCACTTTTGGAAAGTAGGTCCTCGGTCTCAACCGTGTATGAGCACAGAACTGAGGTCTATGAGATGCACAAGAAAGTGCGGATTTAAGACGACTCGTTTTTTTGCAATACCAAACAAACACGAATTGCTTGGAATTCCGGTCGACAGAAGCAGCAAGTCTCATGTTCAAAGTCTGACCCGTGAGTGCTCCCCTAAAATCAGCCGCAATTGCCGCCTTTATAAAGCAAATACTGGTCTTACATTGTGTTCTTTGATCGCTGACAGTACGCTTGCAAACTAGAGAGAAGTCATTAAAAAGTTTTGCAAAATGTACAAAAGCCAAAAGCGGTGAAGTTGTCACGTTGTGTAAATGGTAAATAAAAACAGAAATACAATGATTTGTTAATCCTTTTCAACTTATATTCAATTGAATAGACTGCAAAGACAAGATATTTAACGTTCTAACTGGTAAACGTTGTTATTTTTTTGGCAAATATTAGCTCATTTGGAATTTGATGCCTGCAACATGTTTCAAAAAAGCTGGCACAAGTGGCAAAAAAAGACTGAGAAAGTTGAGGAATGCTCATCAAAGACTTATTTGGAACATCCCACAGGTGAACAGGCTAATCGGGAACAGGTGGGTGCCATGATTGGGTGTAAAATCAGCTTCCGTGAAATGCTCAGTCATTGACAAACAAGGACAAATGCGTGAGCAAATTGTTTAAGAACAACATTTCTCAACCAGCAAGGAATTTAGGGATTTCACCATCTACAGCAGGGGTGCTCACACTTTTTCTGCAGGCGAGCTACTTTTCAATCGATCAAGTCGTGGGGATCTACCTCATTCATATAGATCATTTATATTTCCTTATTTTCTCACGTAAAAAATATACAACATAAAGTAGCAAGAAACACGTCAATAATGAATAAAGCAAAACATGTTCTAGACAAAAAAAATCACTTCATATTCTCTACTGCTCACTAGTGTTACCATATCTGAGTTATTGTGCAGAAATATGGGGAAATAATAACAAAAGTACACTTCATTCATTAACGGTGTTACAAAAAAGATCAGTTAGAATAATACATAATGTTGGATATAGAGAACACACAAATCCTTTATTTATTGAATCAAAGATTCTGAAATTCTACGACATAGTGAATTTGCAAACAGCTAAAATGATACACAAAGCAAACTATAACCTGCTACCCAAGAATATACAACAATTCTTCTCAAAAAAAGAGGAGAAATATAATCTTAGAGAGAAATGTAATTTAAAACATTTGTATGCACGTTAGAGATGCGCGGATAGGCAATTTATCTCATCCGCAACCGCGTCAGAAAGTCGTCAACCATCCGCCATCCACCCGATGTAACGTTTGATCAGAACTGCACCCGCCCACCATCCGCCCGTTGTTATATATCTAATATTAATAAAAATTTTTAAAAAAAGGGTGAAAACTACGCGAATTGCACCTTGTGCAGACAAGATTTTTCGATCGGACACGGAGGAATTAGTGATGTAAAAGACCACGTTGGGACAAAAAAACACAAGTCTAATGCCGTTGCTAGCGATACAAGTGGAAAACTTTCAACGTTTTTCGTCGCCCAAACAGATTCTTTGGATGTGATAAATGCCGAAGTTTTATTTACGGAGGCAATAATTGAGCATGGACTTCCAATCGCACTGGCTGATCACATGGGACAGTTAATAATGTAATGCAACCTTTAAAAATCATTACGCGGTGATCGAGATCCCAAAAATAAACTTTTCTTGCATGATAATGTCCAGAAAAATTCGCTTTATATTACTATAGAGTCCTTTTAACGAATGAGTTTGATGGTTTATCACAAACCTTAAATGAAATTCCATGGCCACCGTCCTGCTCTCTATATCAACCAGGGTGAGCCCCACCCCTTTCGTGAGCGCACTGAGCGCGGAGTGACCCCTGTTACGCGCCCCCGGCAACAGGGGTGGCAAGCAGGTAAGCTGCGCGGGCGGAGCGCGCGGAGTGACCCATGTTACGAGCCCCCGGCCACGGGGGTGGCGGGCAGGTAAGCTGCTTACCTGCTGCGCGTGACGCCGGCCGCGGCGAAAGCGGACGAGGCGGGGTGTCGGTGCGGTGGGCGCGGTAGTGACCCTGGACGTGCGTCGGGCCCTTCTCGCGGATCGCCTCAGCTACGGCTCCCGGTGGGGCCCTCTCGGGGGAAGGGGCCTCGGTCCCGGACCCCGGCGAGGCGTCCCTTCTCCGCTCCGTAAAAGTGTCCATCTCTTTTCTTTTTTTTTCTTCTGTTGTGGCATATGCTGCAGGTGCCTGCTCGTTTTTCGTATGTGGGTAACAACATTTAACTATGTATATATATTTCCCAATTGGTTTAACTGCCACCCGCAAAAAAAAAAAAAAAAAAAAAAAAAATCTAATTAATCCGCCCGACCCGACCCGCGAGCGGATAAAATCTTATTTTTTTTAATTTCATCCGCCCGATCCGCGGATAATCCGCGGACTCCGCGGTTGTGTCCACAAACCGCGCATCTCTAATGCACGTACAACACTTAAGACCTTCAGTATATCAGTATGTGGAATTAAATGATGGAATGGATTAAGCAAAGCAATCAAACAATGTACTAATATGATCCACTTCAAGAAACTCTTCAAACTTAAAGTGTTTACAAAGTACAAAGAAGAAGAACCATGATAAACATTCTGAATTTATTTAACTCATCCATTCTTTCATTCTTTCACTCACAAAATAATCTTACTTATCTCAACATATGAAATGTAACTTACTTCACCAATTATTATTTATTTACTTATTTTATTGCGATTACTTATGGAGTATATTGTGAATAAATTGAGAACAGGAAGTGAACAAAAGTTTTAGCAACTGTCATGTAAAAGAAAAGGGGTAGGATTAAATAAGCTTTGCTTCTTCCTACTCCTTTTCGAACATGTTGAAAAGAGAAACTGGAGATTGTGATGTATCATGTTGTATACTTGCATGTTCGAAATAAACTCAAACTCAACTCAACTCAAATATATGTTTTTGTTAATAAGTTAAAGGTGTTTAATGATAATGCAAGCATGTTTAACACATATAGTTAATATTGTTAATAAATTAAAGGTGTTTAATGATAATACAAGCATGTTTAACACATATAGTTAATATTGTTAACAAGTTAAAGGTGTTTAAAGATAATGCAAGCATGTTTAACACATAGTTAATATTGTTAATAAATTAAAGGTGTTTAAAGATAATGCAAGCATGTTTAACACATATAGTTAATATTGTTAACAAGTTAAAGGTGTTTAAAGATAATACAAGCATGTTTAACACATATAGTTAATATTGTTAACAAGTTAAAGGTGTTTAAAGATAATACAAGCATGTTTAACACATATAGTTAATATTGTTAACAAGTTAAAGGTGTTTAAAGATAATGCAAGCATGTTTAACACATATAGTTAATATTGTTAACAAGTTAAAGGTGTTTAATGATAATACAAGCATGTTTAACACATATAGTTAATATTGTTAATAAGTTAAAGGTGTTTAAAGATAATGCAAGCATGTTTAACACATATAGTTAATATTGTTAACAAGTTAAAGGTGTTTAATGATAATACAAGCATGTTTAACACATATAGTTAATATTGTTAATAAGTTAAAGGTGTTTAAAGATAATGCAAGCATGTTTAACACATATAGTTAATATTGTTAACAAGTTAAAGGTGTTTAATGATAATACAAGCATGTTTAACACATATAGTTAATATTGTTAACAACTTAAAGGTGTTTAAAGATAATACAAGCATGTTTAACACATATAGTTAATATTGTTAATAAGTTAAAGGTGTTTAAAGATAATGCAAGCATGTTTAACACATATAGTTAATATTGTTAACAAGTTAAAGGTGTTTAAAGATAATACAAGCATGTTTAACACATATAGTTAATATTGTTAATAAGTTAAAGGTGTTTAAAGATAATGCAAGCATGTTTAACACATAGTTAATATTGTTAATAAATGAAAGGTGTTTAATGATAATACAAGCATGTTTAACACATATAGTTAATATTGTTAACAAGTTAAAGGTGTTTAAAGATAATGCAAGCATGTTTAACACATATAGTTAATATTGTTAACAAGTTAAAGGTGTTTAATGATAATACAAGCATGTTTAACACATATAGTTAATATTGTTAATAAGTTAAAGGTGTTTAAAGATAATACAAGCATGTTTAACACATATAGATTCCTTTCTTTCATGAAGACAAGAATATAAGTTGGTGTATTAGCTGATTCTGATGACTTGCAGTGATTGGAATCAGACAGTGGTGATGATAACGTCCGCATTTTTGAATGGAGGAGAAAAAAAGTCCTCCTTTCTGTCCAATACCACATGAAAGTGGTTGGTTTTTGGCATCTTATTTGTCCAGCTTCCGTACTCCTTTTTATACACTTTACAAGAAATACATTGTCGGCAAACTCCGTAGCTTGCTAGCTTGTGTACGCCAGCTTTCTGAGACTCTTGTTTTGTTAGCGCAACTGTGCAACTGTGCAGTCGGTCTTTGGAGTTTTGACGACAGGTACGGCGCCAGAGTCTGTTGAAATAAAGTGTTTCTCGCCTTCCTGTCGGTCATTTTAATGAGCTGGCAGCAGCCAGCGTCATCTCAGAAGACCCTCGGGTGCCGTGAATGTCAATCAAGTGACGAAAGTGACGTCATAGTGAAGATTTATGATCGCTCATTTTTAGGACTATTTTTTTAATGCCTGGCTGGTGATCGACTGACACACCCTCCGAGATCGACCGGTAGCTCGTGATCGACGTAATGAGCACCCCTGATCTACAGTCTGTAATATCATCAAAAGGTTCAGAGAATCTGGAGAAATCACTGCATGTAAGCCATGATATTACGCACCTTGGATCCCTCAGGCGGTACTGCATCAAAAAGCGACATCAATGTGTAAAGGATATCACCACATGGGCTCAGGAACACTTCAGAAAACCACTGTCAGTAACTACAGTTGATCGCTACATCTGTTAAGTGCAAGTTAAAACTCTACTATGCAAAGCCAATGCCATTTTATCAACAACACCCAGAAACACAGCCGGCTTTGCTGGGTCCGGGCATAATCTAAGATGGACTGATGCAAAGTAGGAAAGTGTTCTGTGGTCTGACGAGTCCACATTTCAAATTGTTTCTGGAAACTGTGGACGTCGTGTCGGAAAGGCCATGCAAAACACTTATTTGGAACATCCCACAGGTGAACGGGCTAATTGGGAACAGGTGGGTGCCATGATTGGGTATAAAAGTAGAGTCCATGAAATGCTCAGTCATAGACAAACAAGGACGGAGCGAGGGTCACCACTTTGTCAACAAATGCGCGAGAAAATTGTCCAACAGTTTAAGAACAACATTTCTCAACCAGCTATTGCAAGGAATTTAGGGATTTCCCCATATAAGGTTCCTTAATATCATCAAAAGGTACAGAGAATCTGGAGAAATCACTGCACGTAAGCCGTGATATTACGGACTTTCGATCCCTCAGGCGGTACTGCATCAAAAAGCGACATCAGTGTGTAAAGGATATCACCACATGGGCTCAGGAACACTTCAGAAAACCACTGTCAGTAACTACAGTTGGTCGCTACATCTGTTAAGTGCAAGTTAAAACTCTACCATCCAAAGCCAATGCCATTTTATCAACAACACCCAGACACACTGGGCCTGGGCTAATCTAAGATGGACTGATGCAAAGTAGGGAAGTGTTCTGTGGTCTGACGAGTCCACATTTCAAATTGTTTCTGGAAACTGTGGACGTGGTGTCGGAAAGGCCATGCAACACAGTGGTAAAAATGCCTCTGTGCCAACTTTTTTGCATTGTTTTGCTCCCATTAAATTCTAAGTTGATTATTATTTGCAAAAAAAAATGTGGTTTCTCAGTTCGATCATTAAATATCTTGTCTTTGCAGTCTATTCAATTGAATATAAGTTGAAGAGGATTTGCAAATCATTGTATTCTGTTTTTATTTACCATTTATGCAACGTGCCAACTTCACTGCTTTTGGGTTTTGTATAATCCATCCATCCATCCGTCTTCTTCCGCTTATCCGAGGTCGGGTCGCGGGGGCAGCAGCCTAAGCAGGGAAGCCCAGACTTCCCTCTCCCCAGCCACTTCGTCCAGCTCTTCCTGTGGGACCCCGAGGCGTTCCCAGGCCAGCCGGGAGACATAGTCTTCCCAACGTGTTCTGGGTCTTCCCCGCGGCCTCCTACCGGTCGGACGTGCCCTAAACACCTCCCTAGGGAGGCGTTCGGGTGGCATCCTGACCAGATGCCCGAACCACCTCATCTGGCTCCTCTCGATGTGGAGGAGCAGCGGCTTTACTTTGAGCTCCCCCCGGATGGCAGAGCTTCTCACCCTATCTCTAAGGGAGAGCCCCGCCACCCGGCGGAGGAAACTCATTTGGGCCGCTTGTACCCGTGATCTTGTCCTTTCGGTCATAACCCAAAGCTCATGACCATAGGTGAGGATGGGAACGTAGATCGACCGGTAAATTGAGAGCTTTGCCTTCCGGCTCAGCTCCTTCTTCACCACAA
This sequence comes from Nerophis lumbriciformis, assembly GCF_033978685.3. Classification (NCBI taxonomy): domain Eukaryota; kingdom Metazoa; phylum Chordata; class Actinopteri; order Syngnathiformes; family Syngnathidae; genus Nerophis; species Nerophis lumbriciformis. The sequence continues at coordinate 50,285,911 of NC_084558.2, read as the reverse complement.
CGCATCGATACAGCGTCCGCATTACTGAAGACGCCGCACCGATCCGCCTGTCGATCTCACGATCCACTCTTCCCTCACTCGTGA
>NC_084558.2:50230827-50280827 GCF_033978685.3 Nerophis lumbriciformis | reverse complement strand
CATCAAGCTAAAAATATGTTCTGTAAACAAGCACAGATCTCAGGTCCCTTCATTGGACCTCATTGGACTTGAATCCTCCCCTGGGTGTTGGTGACATCACATCTGTAGCGGCGCTAACTTGGCCTTCGGACATTTCAATCGATCGATCAATGTTTGTTTACAAACCCCGTTTCCATATGAGTCGGGAAATTGTAAATATAAACGGAATACAATGATTTGCAAATCCTTTTCAACCCATATTCAGTTGAATGCACTACAAAGACAAGATATTTGATGTTCAAACTCATAAACTTTATTTATTTTTTGCAAATAATAATTAACTTAGAATTTCATGGCTGCAACACGTGCCAAAGTAGTTGGGAAAGGGCATGTTCACCACTGTGTTACATCACCTTTCCTTTTAACAACACTCAGTAAATGTTTGGGAACTGAGGAGACACATTTTTGAAGCTTCTCAGGTGGAATTCTTTCCCATTCTTGCTTGATGTACAGCTTAAGTTGTTCAACAGTCCGGGGGTCTCCGTTGTGCTATTTTAGGCTTCATAATGCGCCACACATTTTCAATGGGAGACAGGTCTGGACTACAGGCAGGCCAGTCTAGTACCCGCACTCTTTTACTATGATGCCACGTTGATGTAACACGTAGCTTGGCATTGTCTTGCTGAAATAAGCAGGGGCGTCCATGGTAATGTTGCTTGGATGGCAGCATATGTTGCTCCAAAACCTGTATGTACCTTTCAGCATTAATGGTGCCTTCACAGATGTGTAAGTTACCCATGTCTTGGGCACTAATACACCCCCATACCATCACACATGCTGGCTTTTACACTTTGCGCCTAGAACAATCCGTATGGTTCTTTTCCTCTTTGGTCCGGAGGACACGACGTCCACAGTTTCCAAAAACAATTTGAAATGTGGACTCGTCAGACCACAGAACACTTTTCCACTTTATATCAGTACATGTTAGATGAGCTCAGGTCCAGCGAAGCCGACGGCGTTTCCGGGTGTTGTTGATAAACGGTTTTCGCCTTGCATAGGAGAGTTTTAACTTGCACTTACAGATGTAGCGACCAACTGTAGTTACTGACAGTGGGTTTCTGAAGTGTTCCTGAGCCCATGTGGTGATATCCTTTACACACTGATGTCGGTTTTTGATGCAGTACCACCTGAGGGATCGAAGGTCACGGGTTTAGCTGCTTACGTGCAGTGATTTTTCCAGATTCTTTGAACCCTTTAATGATATTACGGACCGTAAATGGTGAAATCCGTTCAACAATTTGCTCACGTATTTGTTGACAAAGTGGTGACCCTCGCCCCGTCCTTGTTTGTGAATGACTGAGCATTTCATGGAATCTACTTTCATACCCAATCATGGCACCCACCTGTTCCCAATTAGCCTGTTCACTTGTGGGATGTTCCAAATAAGTCTTTGATGAGCATTCCTCAATTTTCTCAGTCTTTTTTTGCCACTTATGCAGGCTTTTTTTAAAAACATGTTGCAGGCATCAAATTCCAAATATTTGCAAAAAATAACAAAGTTTTCCAGTGTGAACTTGCAATATTTTGTCTTTGCAGTCTATTCAATTGAATGTAAGTTGAAAAGGATTTGCAAATCATTACCATTTACACAATGTGCCAACTTCACTGGTTTTGGGGGTTTTGGCCTTTCCTTTTAACAACACTCAATAAACAATTGGGAACTGAGGAAACTAATTGTTGAAGCTTTGAAAGTGGAATTCTTTCCCATTCTTGTTTTATGTAGAGCTTCAGTCGTTCAACAGTCCGGGGTCTCCGCTGTCGTATTTTACGCTTCATAATGTGCCACACATTGTCGATGGGAGACAGGTCTGGACTGCAGGCGGGCCAGGAAAGTACCCGCACTCTTTTTTTTTTACGAAGCCACGCTGTTGTAACACGTGCTGAATGTGGCTTGGCATTGTCTTGCTGAAATAAGCAGGGGCGTCCATGAAAAAGACGGCGCTTAGATGGCAGCATATGTTGTTCCAAAACCTGTATGTACCTTTCAGCATTAATGGCGCCTTCACAGATGTGTAAGTTACCCATGCCTTGGCCACTAATGCACCCCCATACCATCACAGATGCTGGCTTTTGAACTTTGCGTCGATAACAGTCTGGATGGTTCGCTTCCCCTTTGGTCCGGATGACACGATGTCGAATACTTCCAAAAACAATTTGAAATGTGGACTCGTCAGACCACAGAACACTTTTCCACTTTGCATGAGTCCATCTTAGATGATCTCGGGCCCAGACAAGCCGGCGGCGTTTCTGGGTGTTGTTGATAAATGGCTTTGGCTTTGCATAGTAGAGCTTTAACCAGAGGTGTGGACTCGAGTCACATGACTTGGACTCGAGTCAGACTCGAGTCATGAATTTGATGACTTTAGACTCGACTTGACAAAATGTAAAAAGACTTGCAACTCGACTTAGACTTTAACATCAATGACTTGTGACTTCACTTGGACTTGAGCCTTTTGAATTGACATGACTTGACATGACTTGCTACTTTCCCCAAAACCCAAAGATGAAAAAGTTATTCGGGAGCGCTCCGTATTTTTCATTGTGTACTTGTCTATCAGCGTTGCGTGTGTCAGCTGGTGTGCTCTCAGTACAACAGCCAATCAAATTAGATCTACTTTGTTTTCATCACACAGCATTCATCCAATCAAATTGCAGGACAATCAACGAAGAAGACATGTCCAAACCACACGCCAGTGAACAAAAAATGATACCTAAAATAATTTTGTTTGGGTATAAAAATTACGAGGTGGTCAACACAAAACGGTTTGCAGTATGCAACACATGCGGTTCGAAAATTACTGATGGAGAGGCAACAACTTCCAACTTCGTCAGGCATTTGAAGTTGCACAAAGAACGGTAAGTTTTGAATGTAAGATAACGTTTATTGGCTAAGTAACGTGACTTTTATTTGCTGTGTAGTTAAATCAGTGAGGCTGTAAACTCACTGCTAACGTTATAACGTTATTGCAAACACGGGAATCTGTTGCAGTTCACTACCTTATTCATACTTTTTGTTCAGTGATTTTTTTTAAGCAGGGTTACGTTAGTCAATATATCACACGTAACGTTAGACGGCGGTCAGCAGCACCGCGTATTTTAGCCACCTAAAAAAAGACAAAAATAGTAAAATAAAGGTCAGTTAAAATGTATACTATGTTATGAATAAGTGTACCGTTTTAGCTAGCTTTCTGACATACTGTTGATTGTTTACCTCAGTGGTCCCCAACCACCGGGCCGCGGCCCGCTACTGGTCCGTGGATCGATTGGTATCGGGCCGCACAAGAAATATATATATTTTTTTTTTTTCTTTTTTTAATTAAATCAACATAAAAAACACAAGATACACTTACAAGTAGTGCACCAACCCAAAAAAACTCTCTCCCCCCTTTTGTTCTGGGCATTGAACATGAAGACTCTTCCTTCACTGTTACGAGTGGCCATGAGAGTCTTGGCAGTGCCTGCCTCCAGTGCTCCAGTGGAGCGAGTTTTCAGCCATGGTGGCATCATACTACGCCCCCATCGTGCACAAATGACTGACAGACTCTTGGCTAATTTGGTCTTTTGCAAATGCAATGCAGCATAGGGCCCTGACATATAAAAAGTACAACTTTTTTGTTATGTTCACGTATATGTCATGTTTTTTCAATGTTAACACTTTTGTACAAATAAGTACATTTGCACTTTATTTTTCAATGTGTTTGTTCTGTAAAGGAATGAGTTAATGTTTAAAATGACTGGTTAATAGTGCTATTATAAAGTGCAATGTCAGCACAATTTTCTTTCCTGCAATTTAAAATGCACTTGTTTTAATAAATAAATACAGCGTTTGAAAAGCATACACAATCTGTGTTAATATATTAGTCTGTGGTTAAAAGGACTTGAAAGGACTCGAAACTCAAAATGCAGGACTTAGGACTTGACTTGAGACTTTCCAGTCTTGACTTTGGACTTGACTCGGGGCTTGCCTGTCTTGACTCGGGACTTGACTCGGACTTGAGGGCAAAGACTTGAGACTTACTTGTGACTTGCAAAACAATGACTTGGTCCCACCTCTGGCTTTAACTTGCACTTACAGATGTAGCGACCAACTGTATTTAGTGACAGTGGTTTTCTGAAGTGTTCCTCAGCCCATGTGGTGATATCCTTTAGAGATTGTTTTTTGATACAGTGCCGTCTGAGGGATCGAAGGTCACGGTCATTCAATGTTGGTTTCCGGCCATGCCGCTTACGTGGAGTGATTTCTCCAGATTCTCTGAACCTTTTGATGATATTATGGAGCGTAGATGTTGAAATCCCTAAATTTCTTGCAATTGCACTTTGAGAAACGTTGTTCTTAAACTGTTTGACTATTTGCTCACGCAGTTGTGGACAAAGGGGTGTACCTCGCCCCATCCTTTCTTGTGAAAGACTGAGCATTTTTTGGTAAGCTGTTTTTATACCCAATCATGGCACCCACCTGTTCCCAATTAGCCTGCACACCTGTGGGATGTTCCAAATAAGTGTTTGATGAGCATTCCTCAACTTTATCAGTATTTATTGCCACCTTTCCCAACTTCTTTGTCACGTGTTGCTGGCATCAAATTCTAAAGTTAATTATTATTTGCAAAAAAAAAAATTTAATCAGTTTGAACATCAAATATGTTGTCTTTGTAGCATATTCAACTGAATATGGGTTGAAAATGATTTGCAAATCATTGTATTCCGTTTATATTTACATCTAACACAATTTCCCAACTCATATGGAAACGGGGTTTGTATATAGCCCTAAATCACGAGTGTCTCAAAGGGCTGCACAAGCCACAACGACATCCATTTTTTTTCTGTTGCCAATTTTACAGCCGAACATTCTAAGGGTAATGTAACTTGGTATTGGACACATGTTAACTGTTAGCATGCTAACGTTATCGTTTAAGTATACTAACATTAGCATGGTAAAACATTTTTTAGCAGATTTCACAGCCGAACACCTAGGAGTCTTATAACTTGGTACTTGATGCATGCTAACTATTAGCATGCTAACACAAACATGTTAACCTTATTAGCCAATTTTGCAGCCGAACACCTCAGCGTCATGCGACTTAGGAATTGACACATGCTAACTGTTAGCATGCTAGCATGTAATTTTTTTTTTTTTTTTGCCAATTTTACAGCCCGACATTCTAAGGGTAATATAACTTGGTATTGGACACATGTTAACTGTTACCATGCTAACGTTATCATTCAAGTATACTAACATTAGCATGGTAAAAAAATGTTTAGCAGATTTCACAGCCGAACACCTGAGTCGTATAACTTGGTACTTGGTACATGCTAACTGTTAGCATGCTAGAGTGCTAACGCTAATGTGTTAACTTTTTTAGCCAATTTTGCACCTCAGTGTCATGTGACTTAGGAATTGACACATGCTAACTGTTAGCATGCTAGAGTGCTAACGCTAATCTGTTAACTTTTTTAGCCAATTTTACACTTCAGTGTCATGTGACTTAGGAATTTACACATGCTAACTGTTAGCATGCTAACAATAACATTCTATCATACAATTTATTTATTTTTTTTAGCCAATTTTTACAGCTGAACACCCTAAGTGTAATATAACTTGGTACTGGTACTGGACACATGTTAACTGTTAGCATGCTAACGTTACCATTCAAGTATACTAACATAGCATGGTAACTTTTTTTTAGCAAATTTCACAGCCGAAAACCTAAGAGTCTTATAACTTGGTACTTGATACATGCTAACTGTTAGCATGCTAGAGTGCTAACACAAACATGTTAACCTTATTAGCCAATTTTGCAGCCGAACACCCCAGAGTCGTGTGACTTAGGAATTGACAAATGCTAACTGTTAGCATGCTAGCATGCACATTTTTTTTGTTGCCAATTTTACAGCCGAACATTCTAAGGGTAATGTAACTTGGTATTGGACACATGTTAACTGTTAGCATGCTAACGTTATCGTTTAAGTATACTAACATTAACATGGTAACTTTTTTTTTAGCAGATTTCACAGCCGAACACCTAGGAGTCTTATAACTTGGTACTTGATACATGCTAACTATTAGCATGCTAACACAAACATGTTAACCTTATTAGCCAATTTTGCAGCCGAACACCTCAGCGTCATGTGACTTAGGAATTGACACATGCTAACTGTTAGCATGCTAGCATGCAATTTTTTTTTTTTTTTTGCCAATTTTACAGCGCGACATTCTAAGGGTAATATAACTTAGTATTGGACACATGTTAACTGTTACCATGCTAATGTTATCATTCAAGTATACTAACATTAGCATGGTAAAAAAATTTTTTTTGCAGATTTCACAGCCGAACACCTCAGTCGTATAACTTGGTACTTGGTACATGCTAACTGTTAGCATGCTAGAGTGCTAACACTAAAGTGTTAACTTTATTAGCCAGTTTTGCAGCCAAACACCTCAGCGTCGTGTGACTTAGGAATTGACAAATGCTAACTGTTAGCATGCTAGCATGCACATTTTTTTTGTTGCCAATTTTACAGCCAAACATTCTAAGGGTAATGTAACTTGGTATTGGACACATGTTAACTGTTAGCATGCTAACGTTATTGTTTAAGTATACTAACATTAGCATGGTAAAAAAATTGTTAGCAGATTTCACAGCCGAACACCTAGGAGTCTTATAACTTGGTACTTGATACATGCTAACTATTAGCATGCTAACACAAACATGTTAACCTTATTAGCCAATTTTGCAGCCGAACACCTCAGCGTCATGTGACTTAGGAATTGACACTTGCTAACTGTTAGCAATTTTTTATTTTTTTTGCCAATTTTACAGCCCAACTTTCTAAGGGTAATATAACTTAGTATTGAACACATGTTAACTGTTACCATGCTAACGTTATCATTCAAGTATACTAACATTAGCATGGTAAAAAAATGTTTAGCTAATTTCATAGCCGAACACCTAAGAGTCTTATAACTTGGTACTTGATACATGCTAACTGTTAGCATGCTAGAGTGCACATTTTTTTTGTTGCCAATTTTACAGCCAAACTTTCTAAGGGTAATGTAACTTGGTATTGGACACATGTTAACTGTTAGCATGCTAACGTTATCGTTTAAGTATACTAACATTAGCATGGTAAAACATTTTTTAGCAGATTTCACAGCCGAACACCTAGGAGTCTTATAACTTGGTACTTGATACATGCTAACCGTTAGCATGCTAGAGTGCTAACGCTAATGTGTTAACTTTTTTAGCCAATTTTGCACCTCAGTGTCATGTGACTTAGGAATTGACACACGCTAACTGTTAGCATGCTAGCATGCACTTTTTTTTTTGTTGCCAATTTTACAGCTGAACATTCTAAGGGTAATATAACTTGGTATTGGACACATGTTAACTGCGAGCATGCTAACGTTATCGTTTAAGTATACTAACATTAGCATGGTAAAAAAAAAAATTGCAGATTTCACAGCCGAACACCTAGGAGTCTTACAACTTGGTACTTGATACATGCTAACTATTAGCATGCTAACACAAACATGTTAACCTTATTAGCCAATTTTGCAGCCGAACACCTCAGCGTCATGTGACTTAGGAATTGACACATGCTAACTGTTACCATGCTAGCATGCAATTTTTTTTTTTTTTTTGCCAATTTTACAGCCCAACTTTCTAAGGGTAATATAACTTAGTATTGGACACATGTTAACTGTTACCATGCTAACGTTATCATTCAAGTATACTAACATTAGCATGGTAAAAAAATGTTTAGCTAATTTCATAGCCGAACACCTAAGAGTCTTATAACTTGGTACTTGATACATGCTAACTGTTAGCATGCTAGAGTGCACATTTTTTTTGTTGCCAATTTTACAGCCAAACATTCTAAGGGTAATGTAACTTGGTATTGGACACATGTTAACTGTTAGCATGCTAACGTTATCGTTTAAGTATACTAACATTAGCATGGTAAAAAATGTTTTAGCAGATTTCACAGCCGAACACCTAGGAGTCTTATAACTTGGTACTTGATACATGCTAACTGTTAGCATGCTAGAGTGCTAACGCTAATGTGTTAACTTTTTTAGCCAATTTTGCACCTCAGTGTCATGTGACTTAGGAATTTACACATGCTAACTGTTAGCATGCTAACAATAACATTCTATCATGCAATTTATTTATTTTTTTTAGCCAATTTTTACAGCTGAACACCCTAAGTGTAATATAACTTGGTACTGGTACTGGACACATGTTAACTGTTAGCATGCTAAAGTTATCATTCAAGTATACTAACATTAGCATGGTAACTTTTTTTTTAGCAAATTTCACAGCCGAAAACCTAAGAGTCTTATAACTTGGTACTTGATACATGCTAACTGTTAGCATGCTAGAGTGCTAACACAAACAAGTTAACCTTATTAGCCAATTTTGCAGCCGATCACCTTAGCGTCATGTGACTTAGGAATTGACACATGCTAACTGTTAGCATGCTAGCATGCAATTTTTTTTTTTTGTGCCAATTTTACAGCCCGACATTCTAAGGGTAATATAACGTAGTATTGGACACATGTTAACTGTTACCATGCTAACGTTATCATTCAAGTATACTAACATTAGCATGGTAAAAAAAAATTTAGCAGATTTCACAGCCGAACACCTGAGTCGTATAACTTGGTACTTGGTACATGCTAACTGTTAGCATGCTAGAGTGCTAACACTAAAGTGTTAACTTTATTAGCCAGTTTTGCAGCCAAACACCTCAGCGTCATGTGACTTAGTAATTGACACATGCTAACTGTTAGCAGGCTAACAATAGCATTTTAACATGCTTTTTTTTTTGTGTGCCAATTTTACAGCCGAACACCTTATGGGTAATATAACTTGGTACTGGACACATGTTAACTGTTAGCATGCTAACGTTACCATTCAAGTATACTAACATTAGCATGGTAACTTTTTTTTTAGCAAATTTCACAGCCGAAAACCTAAGAGTCTTATAACTTGGTACTTGATACATGCTAACTGTTAGCATGCTAGAGTGCTAACACAAACATGTTAACCTTATTAGCCAATTTTGCAGCCGAACACCTCAGCGTCGTGTGACTTAGGAATTGACAAATGCTAACTGTTAGCATGCTAGCATGCACATTTTTTTTGTTGCCAATTTTACAGCCGAACATTCTAAGGGTAATGTAACTTGGTATTGGACACATGTTAACTGTTAGCATGCTAACGTTATTGTTTAAGTATACTAACATTAGCATGGTAAAAAAAAATTTAGCAGATTTCACAGCCGAACACCTAGGAGTCTTATAACTTGGTACTTGATGCATGCTAACTATTAGCATGCTAACACAAACATGTTAACCTTATTAGCCAATTTTGCAGCCGGACACCTCAGCGTCATGTGACTTAGGAATTGACACATGCTAACTGTTACCATGCTAGCATGCAATTTTTTATTTTTTTTTGCCAATTTTACAGCCCAACTTTCTAAGGGTAATATAACTTAGTATTGGACACATGTTAACTGTTACCATGCTAACGTTATCATTCAAGTATACTAACATTAGCATGGTAAAAAAATGTTTAGCTAATTTCATAGCCGAACACCTAAGAGTCTTATAACTTGGTACTTGATACATGCTAACTGTTAGCATGCTAGAGTGCACATTTTTTTTGTTGCCAATTTTACAGCCAAACATTCTAAGGGTAATGTAACTTGGTATTGGACACATGTTAACTGTTAGCATGCGACCGTTATCATTTAAGTATACTAACATTAGCATGGTAAAAAAAATTTTAGCAGATTTCACAGCCGAACACCTAGGAGTCTTATAACTTGGTACTTGATACATGCTAACTGTTAGCATGCTAGAGTGCTAACACTAAAGTGTTAACTTTATTTGCCAGTTTTGCAGCCAAACACCTCAGCGTCATGCGACTTAGGAATTGACACATGCTAACTGTTAGCATGCTAGCATGTAATTTTTTAATTTTTTTGCCAATTTTACAGCCCGACATTCTAAGGGTAATATAACGTAGTATTGGACACATGTTAACTGTTACCATGCTAACGTTATCATTCAAGTATACTAACATTAGCATGGTAAAAAAATGTTTAGCAGATTTCACAGCCGAACACCTGAGTCGTATAACTTGGTACTTGGTACATGCTAACTGTTAGCATGCTAGAGTGCTAACACTAAAGTGTTAACTTTATTAGCCAGTTTTGCAGCCAAACACCTCAGCGTCATGTGACTTAGGAATTGACAAATGCTAACTGTTAGCATGCTAGCATGCACATTTTTTTTGTTGCCAATTTTACAGCCGAACATTCTAAGGGTAATGTAACTTGGTATTGGACACATGTTAACTGTTAGCATGCTAACGTTATCGTTTAAGTATACTTACATTAGCATGGTAAAACAATTTTTAGCAGATTTCACAGCCGAACACCTAGGAGTCTTATAACTTGGTACTTGATACATGCTAACTGTTAGCATGCTAGAGTGCTAACGCTAATGTGTTAACTTTTTTAGCCAATTTTGCACCTCAGTGTCATGTGACTTAGGAATTGACACATGCTAACTGTTAGCATGCTAGAGTGCTAACGCTAATGTGTTAACTTTTTTAGCCAATTTTGTACCTCAGTGTCATGTGACTTAGGAATTTACACATGCTAACTGTTAGCATGCTAACAATAACATTCTATCATGCAATTTATTTATTTTTTTAGCCAATTTTACAGCTGAACACCCTAAGTGTAATATAACTTGGTACTGGTACTGGACACATGTTAACTGTTACTAACGTTACCATTCAAGTATACTAACATTAGCATGGTAACTTTTTTTTTAGCAAATTTCACAGCCGAAAACCTAAGAGTCTTATAACTTGGTACTTGATACATGCTAACTGTTAGCATGCTGGAGTGCTAACACAAACATGTTAACGTTATTAGCCAATTTTGCAGCCGAACACCTCAGTGTCATGTGACTTAGGAATTGACAAATGCTAACTGTTAGCATGCTAGCATGCACTTTTTTTTTTTTTTGCCAATTTTACAGCCAAACATTCTAAGGGTAATGTAACTTGGTATTGGACACATGTTAACTGTTAGCATGCTAACGTTATCATTCAAGTATACTAACATTAGCATGGTAAAAAAAAATGCTTAGCAAATTTCACAGCCGAACACCTAAGAGTCTTATAACTTGGTACTTGATACATGCTAACTGTTAGCATGCTAGAGTGCTAACACAAACATGTTAACCTTATTAGCCAATTTTGCAGCCGAACACCTCAGTGTCATGTGACTTAGGAATTGACACATGCTAACTGTTAGCATGCTAACAATAGCATTCTAGCATGCACATTTTTGGGGGCAATTTTACAACCAAACACCCTAAGGGTAATATAACTTGGTATTGGACACATGGTAGCATGGTAACTTTTTTTTTTTTAGCAGATTTCACAGCCGAACACCTAGGAGTCTTATAACTTGGTACTTGATACATGCTAACTGTTAGCATGCTAGAGTGCTAACCATAATGTGTTAACTTTTTTAGCCAATTTTGCACCTTAGTGTCATGTGACTTAGGAATTGACACATGCTAACTGTTAGCATGCTAGCGTTAGCATTTAAGTTAGACTCGCGCAATTTTCGCGACATTTTGTGTTAGGTTCTAACCCGTATGTCAAGCTGCGGGCCGCAAATGGCAGGTCTTGTTTAATACATCCTTGATATAAATCTTCCGGGCCAGCACATCCCAAAGGTTGTTTTGGACTGAGATCTTGGTATTAGACGCTTGTTTAGAAGAAGGGAAATTGTGATTTGAGTCCACAGGAGCACACGCGGTGACTGCAAACGCATGAGTTACAGTGTTTCCTGAAAGAGTAATGGCAACCAGCTGAGAACTGTCATGGATAAGTTATAAGAGTAACACTCCCCTAGGGGTGCTAGCTAGCCTCATTCGATCCATCTGACGCTCCCCCTGTTGTCTTGTGACGGCTGGCCAGCGTGGAGGCTATTCAGCCTGGCCCCAGTTAGCATCGACTCAGCAATTTTTAGTTTTTTTTTTAAAAAGGGAAAACGCAGCTGTGGGAACTCTGCTGCGGTCCTACTTGGACATGTGGAAAACGAGGGAGCCTCAAGTGATTATTCTGACTCGTGTGAGGTCCGCGGTGTGTCACATAAAAGTACTTGCGGGATATCTGCGGGATTAGGACAAATACTAATGCTAACATTTCGATGGACATTTATAGAAAGTAAATCTTTCTGAACAAAATTGCCTGCAAAAATATTCAGTCAAAGGCTGGACTCCAGACTGAGGCCAAGGGAAAAAAAACTAATAGCCATAGCACACATAAACATGTTACATAGAATCAACAAAACTTGCAACAGAGGGAAGGGAGTGGGAGCTGCTGCTGTATAAGCGCAAGTCAGCCATACATCGCCCCTAAGGGATTAAAGCAGGGGTGCTCACACTTTTTCTGCAGGCGAGCTACTTTTCAATTGATCAAGTCGTGGGGATCTACCTCATTCATATATATCATTTATATTTACTTATTTATGAAATATATGTTTTTGTTAACAAGTTAAAGGTGTTTAATGATAATGCAAGCATGTTTAACACATATAGTTAATATTGTTAATAAATTAAAGGTGTTTAATGATAATGCAAGCATGTTTAACACATATAGCTAATATTGTTAAAAAATTAAAGGTGTTTAATGATAATACAAGTATGTTTAATACATATAGTTAATATTGTTAACAAGTTAAAGGTGTTTAATGATAATGCAAGCATGTTTAACACATATAGTTAATATTGTTAACAAATTAAAGGTGTTTAATGATAATACAAGTATGTTTAATACATATAGTTAATATTGTTAATAAATTAAAGGTGTTTAATGATAATACAAGTATGTTTAATACATATAGTTAATATTGTTAATAAATTAAAGGTGTTTAATGATAATACAAGCATGTTTAATACATATAGTTAATATTGTTAACAAGTTAAAGGTGTTTAATGATAATACAAGTATGTTTAATACATATAGTTAATATTGTTAACAAGTTAAAGGTGTTTAATGATAATACAAGCATGTTTAACACAGTTAATATTGTTAATAAATTAAAGGTGTTTAATGATAATACAAGAATGTTTAATACATATAAGTAATATTGTTAACAACTTAAAGGTGTTTAAAGATAATACAAGCATGTTTAACACATATAGTTAATATTGTTAACAACTTAAAGGTGTTTAAAGATAATGCAAGCATGTTTAACACATATAGTTAATATTGTTAACAAATTAAAGGTGTTTAATGATAACACAAGTATGTTTAATACATATAGTTAATATTGTTAACAAGTTAAAGGTGTTTAATGATAATACAAGCATGTTTAACACAGTTAATATTGTTAATAAATTAAAGGTGTTTAATGATAATACAAGAATGTTTAATACATATAAGTAATATTGTTAACAACTTAAAGGTGTTTAAAGATAATACAAGCATGTTTAACACATATAGTTAATATTGTTAACAACTTAAAGGTGTTTAAAGATAATACAAGCATGTTTAACACATATAGTTAATATTGTTAACAAGTTAAAGGTGGTTAAAGATAATACAAGCATGTTTAACACATATAGATTCCTTTCTTTCATGAAGACAAGAATATAAGTTGGTGTATTACCTGATTCTGATGACTTGCAGTGATTGGAATCAGACAGTGGTGCTAAAAACGTCCGCATTTTCGAATGGAGGAGAAAAAAGTCCTCCTTTCTGTCCAATACCACATGAAAGTGGTTGGTTTTTGGCATCTTATTTGTCCAGCTTCCGTACTCCTTTGTATACACTTTACAAGAAATACATTGTCGGTAAACTCCGTCCGTAGCTTGCTAGCTTGTGCACGCCAGCTTTCTGAGACTCTTATTTTGTTAGCGCAGGCAGGATGAAGCAGAGCTTTTATTGTGCAACTGTGCAGTCGGTCTTTGGAGTTTTGACGACAGGTACGGCGCCAGAGTCTGTTGAAATAAAGTGTTTCTCGCCTTCCAGTCGGTCATTTTAATGAGCTGGCAGCAGCCAGCGTCATCTCAGAAGACCCTCGGGTGCCGTGAATGTCAATCAAGTGACGAAAGTGACGTCATAGTGAAGATTTATGATCGCTCATTTTTAGGACTATTTTTTTAATGCCTGGCTGGTGATCGACTAACACACCCTCCGAGATCGACCGGTAGCTCGCGATCGACGTAATGAGCACCCCTGGATTAAAGCATCGGTTTTGTTCGAAAGCTTGTTAAACAAAGAACATGTTCAGAAACCAGTGGACTTGTGGTTAGAGTGTCCGCTCTGAGATGGGTAGGTCGTGAGTTCAAACCCCGGCCGAGTCATATCAAAGACTATAAAAATGGGAGCCATTACCTCCCTGCTTGGCACTCCGCATCAAGGGTTGGAATGGGGGGGTTGAATCACCAAAAATTATTTCCAGGCGCGGCCACCAATACTGCTCACTGCTCCCCTCACCTCCCAGGGGGTGATCAAGGGTGATGGGTCAACTGCAGAGAATAATTTCGCCACACCTAGTGTGTGTGTGACAATCATTGGTACTTTAACTTTTTAACATAGAATCAACAAAACTTGCAACAGAGGGAAGGGAGTGGGAGCTGCTGCTGTATAAGCGCAAGTCAGCCATCCATCACCCACTAAGGGATTCAAGTGTCGGTTTTGTTTGAAAGCTTGTTAAACAAAGAACATGTTCAGAAGCCAAATTGCCCGCAGTTGGTTGGTTTCCAGAAACTGTTCCCCCAAACAAGCAACCTCAATTGCTATTAGTAGGTATGTGTGTAAAATTTTCTAAATTAATTAACTTAAATGAAACCAGTATAATCAGATTTTTCAGTGATAGAAGGATACTTTTCCTGTGATAAATATTAATTAAAAAAAAATGTTAACCCGGTGAAACAGCACTAGTTAATGGTCAACCTCTTCCATGCAAAGTCATTGGGGCTCCAGACCTTTTTGTTAAAAATGTCAAAACTTTCTTAATATTTACTCCATTTTAAAAATTCAGATTCAGATTCAGAAGTACTTTATTAATCCCCGAGGGGAAATTGAGATTGTCAGCACATGTCAAGACGTGGACTATGGTGTGTTTGTTTTCCCGAGATGCAAGTAAAGCTGGACTGGTCATGGCGTGAAGGTAAATACATATTTATTTATAACACTCAAAAGAAACAAAAAGCGCGCTCAAGACGGAAGTACAAACTTGACTAACGAAACAAAAAGACTTGCACGTGGGCAAAAAACTGTGAACAATTAAACAAAAACACTAACTGTGGCATTAATAGAAAAAACTTACTTGGACAAGGCATGAAGTGCGCAGAGGTAGACAGAGTGTGACAGGGGTATGAATGCGGGATGTCACCAGAAAGACAAACTGAAAACAATGAACTTAAATACTACAGACATGATTAACGAAAACAGGTGCGTGACTCAAAACGTGAAACAGGTGCGTGACGTGACAGGTGAAAACTAATGGGTTGCTATGGTGACAAACAAAAGTGCACAATGAGTCCAAACGTGGAACAGGTAAAACTAATGGGTAATCATGGAAACAAGACAAGGGAGTGAAAAGCCAGAAACTAAAGAGTCCAATAACTAAACAAAACATGACTAAAACAAAACATGATTACACAGACATGACAGCACAATCCAATTCAAGATCATACAAACATTACAGGGAGACAGAAAAACGATCGCTGACGGGTCTGCCAACTTCCCGCGCCCCTTACAAAAAATAGGTGAGAAACAGGTAAACGTTGGGGGGGGGGAGTAAAAAAATATTCAGTCAAAGGCTGGACTCCTGACTGAGGCCAAGGGAAAAAAACTCATAGCCATAGCACACATAAACATGTTACATAGAATCAACAAAACTTGCAACAGAGGGAAGGGAGTGGGAGCTACTTAATATTTACTCCATTTTAAAAAGGTTGGTATTGTTCGAGAGCTTGTTACAATTATGATGTATTTTTTTAATTGATCAAATTCATGAAATTAGCAGACGACGTGACGGAAAATCTAAATAAACTTGATTGGTCCGACTCAACTGTTGACGCGAGTCACATCACAGCGACCAGGAAGAGGAAGTCGGCGCCTCTAAAAAAATGTGCGAATTAATGGCAGCAACACATTGCAAAAAAGTTGTCACAGGGGCATTTTTAC
This sequence comes from Nerophis lumbriciformis, assembly GCF_033978685.3. NCBI lineage: Eukaryota > Metazoa > Chordata > Actinopteri > Syngnathiformes > Syngnathidae > Nerophis > Nerophis lumbriciformis. The sequence continues at coordinate 50,264,553 of NC_084558.2, read as the reverse complement.
CACCGTGTTACATGGCCTTTCCTTTTAACAAGACTCAGTAAAGGTTTGGGAACTGAGGAGACACATTTTTGAAGTGGAATTCTTTCCCATTCTTGCTTGATGTACAGCTTAAGTTGTTCAACAGTCCGAGGTCTCCGTTGTGGTATTTTAGGCTTCATAATGCGCCACACTTGTTGTTCACTATTCTTTATTTATTTTAAATTGCCTTTTAAATGTCTATTCTTGGTGTTGGATTTTATCAAATAAATTTCCCCAAAAAATGCGACTTATACTCCAGTGCGACTTATATATGTTTTTTTTCCTTCTTTATTATGCATTTTCGGCCGGTGCGACTTATACTCCGAAAAATACGTGATTAAGCAGTGGCACAAACATTCATGTCATTTCCAAAACAGAAAGTGCAAGATTGTCAGAGACATTTTAAAACAAGCTATTAGTGCACTTTTGTGCATGATGTCACTAAGATGACATATCAAAACACTAAATTAAAGTGCACTTTTTGTACAGAACGCCACTACAATAGTTTAAAACAAATAAAGTGCACTTTTGTGCATGATGTCACACAAGATATTTCAATAAGTGTCACATAAAAATGAGCTGCATAATAGGAAATCAAATAGTGTATGTCCTTCACTATGTGGTAGGTTCCTGCGGACGTTATCTCCTTCTGTTGTTGACTATTTGTTTCATACGGTGTTGATGCGGAAATGGTTGCTTGGACATTTTGTGGGTGTGGCACCGAACGGAGATGTTGACATGCGGAGTTTCAAGCACTCTTCATTCTCTCGCGGGTGACTTTTCAAATGATGCTACATATTAGCAGTAATGCTACTTTTTGTAGCAACGCTTTTGCCCCACACTTGACAAATTACGGTTGTCTGTTCCAACATATTCCCGCTTGAAGCCAAACCACCGCCAGACGATGGACCCCCTGCTGTTTTTCTTGGGAAGTAATTCTTCCTTCATTTGTTACCAGATTCACACCTTCTCTCTCTCGTATTACCACTCGCACCACAGCTAACGTTACCCATTCCGCTACCTCTCTGCTTCGCGAGGGCGTATACCAGTGACGTGCGGTGAGGTTGATGTCTGGTGAGGCACTGACTTCATCACAGTCAGATTTACAAACATATGAACCCTAAAGAGTATCTTATTCACCATTTGATTGGCAGCAGTTAACGGGTTATGTTTAAAAGCTCATACCAGCATTCTTCCCTGCTTGGCACTCAGCATCAAGGCTTGGAATTGGGGGTTATTAAATCACCAAAAATTATTCCCGGGCGCGGCGCCGCTGCTGCCCACTGCTCCCCTCACCTCCCAGGGGGTGATCAAGGGGATGGGTCAAATGCAGAGGACACATTTCATTACACCTAGTGTGTGTGTGACAATCATTGCTACTTTAACTTAACTTTAACTTTACACATACAAACTGTAGCACACAAAAAAGCACATTTAATTTAAAAAAACGTTATTATGGTCTTACCTTTACTTATAAAATAAGTCCATGAGCCGCTGTTGTGCCTGATTAATGCACCCCCTGACGAGAGTGTTATATCAACTAAAGCCCTCACTTAAACTTTCCACGTGCAAGATTGAATCTATTTAAAAAAGTGTAACCGAGGGTTTATAAATGTCGCCTATACTGTATGAAACTACAAAATAACAAACACGGAGGCTCCAGTTTACACGAGGACCACTTTATTTAACTTCTTTCAAAAACTTCCGCTCCACTCCGTGTCGTCACTTCCGCTCTTAGCGCCTTCAAAATAAGAGCTCAAGGCATATACTGTATAACAGCGCATAACAGGAAATTAACATCACAAAGACGAAAGTCCATAAAAATAGGTTACAAAAGTTATTTAATAAGAAGCCAAAAAGTGCAAAAACGATAATGTTCGTGTTGGAGGAGTTGTGAATTAGGTACACCTGCAGTCTGCAGGTGTACCTAATGTTGTGGCCCTGCAGTCATTCACAACTCCTCCAACATGAACATTATTGTTTTTGCACTTTTTGGCTTCTTATGAAATAACTTTTTTAAATAGATTCAATCTTGCACGTGGAAAGTTTAAGTGTGGGCTTTAGTTGATATAACACTTCCGTCAGGGGTTGCCGTGCATTCTACGGCGGGGGTGCAGGAGGCGAGCCTCAGCCAGTGCGTCTTTTGCAGCCGTTTTATGATCGCTCAGCACAAGAAATACTTTACACACATACAGTTGTTGACAAAATACACTGTACATTATATACCTCAGCTAACTAAACTATGGAAATGTACAATATAATTCATATAGCAATACAGTCTCACTGCACAGCAGGCCAGCAGTTAGCCGAGTCCGTCCATGTTGAGGCACTGAGTGACGTGCCTCGACTGGCTGCTGTTCACCGCACCGTCTCTTCTCAGTACTTGAACGGCAAATGTGAAAATTCAGCGATTTTAAATAAAAATAATCTAAAACGGGTGAAGTTAAATGGAAAATAACTTTATAGTATAATCACTGGATACATATAACAATTTAATAAAAATAAAAAAATGTTTACATTTTTTTTCTTTCCATGATGGCAGGTGAGGCCCCGCCTCACCTGCCTCTAATGACTGCACATCACTGGCGTATACGTATGTGACGTATGTAAGAAGGTGCGCTTGTTTTAAGTCTCTGTGAGGAGAGACAAGAAAGAGTGGTAAACGCCTGTAGTGTAGTGCCCGCAGCTAAAAGCAACTGCGTGAGAACATATACTCCAATATCACCATATAGTCATTTTCTATATCGCACAGAGATAAACCCGCAATATATCCAGTATATTCCCAGCCCTACCTAGTGGTGATGAAAACAACGCAAACGCAGTTTAACTCTGAAAACAGCGGTCCGGTCGCTACTCACCAATGGTTCAAACCTGAAACCATTAGCATTAGCTCGTTCTGTCAGCATTGGCGAGAACTGAATCATAACGTCTCAGCAGGCGAAACTGGAGCTCCAGTTTTTTTTTACAATTTCATTCAAATTTACACACTGACATATGAGGTGAGAGCAAATATTTCCCGTATGAGCTCATGGAACGTTAGAAGCAAAAAGAGGAAAGGGATTATACGAGCCAGCCGAAAGGATTTGGGTCGGATGAAAAACTGCCCACGCCTGCACAAAACATTAAAGACTAGAACTCATGTTGCCTGGCTGAAGTGGCGCTAGTCGGGAGCTAGCTTGTAAACACTGTCTCCCGTTAGCTTAAACAACACTTGTCAAGCCTTCCCATCAGCAGGAATTATGGGTGTGAGACACATTAGGAATGTAATCAAATGTCCTATCGATAGCCTTTGTTTTGGTTTGCTTGCCCAAAGACAAATGTACGCAGAACTTTAATTTCTCCCTTTGCTGCAGTGAAAAGATAGCAGATCTCATACGGCGTGTAATTACTCTTCCAGGCAAAGACTCCAATCTGTAAACTAAAGAAGCTTCTTTTCCACAGAATCGCAATGCTAACGACGCTTACCGCCAAGTCGGTTGAATTATAGCGGGGCTAGAGCGAGGGTCAGCAACCCGCGGCTCATCAGCACCGCCCAAGTGGCTAATGTTTCTGTAGGAGTAGAAACATAACACAAACCTTACTATTAGAAAGCCCATCCATCTTCCTCTCCCCAGCCACTTCGTCCAGCTCCTCCCGGGGGATCCCGAGGCGTTCCCAGGCCAGCCGGGAGACATAGTCTTCCCAACGTGTCCTGGGTCTTGGATGGGTTCCAACCTCATCCATGGTCGCAATCTTTGGGTCGTCACAACAGGACAAAGTCTCGAATACAAGGATCGGAAAGGAAGACCAGGCAGTCTGGCTGAGCTATGTCCATCCATCCATCCATCCATTTTCTTCCGCTTATTCGAGTTCGGATCTCGGGGCTGCAGCCTAGGCAGGGAAGCCCAGACTTCCCTCTCCCCAGCCACTTTGTCCAGCTCCTCCCGGGGGATCCCGAGGCGTTCCCAGGCCAGCCGGGAGACATAGTCTTCCCAACGTGTCCTGGGTCTTGGATGGGTTCCAACCTCATTCATGGTCGCAATCTTTGGGTCGTCACAACAGGACAAAGTCTCAAATACAAGGATCGGAAAGGAAGACCAGGCAGTCTGGCTGAGCTATGTCCATCCATCCATCCATCCATTTTCTTCCGCTTATTCGAGTTCGGGTCTCGGGACTGCAGCCTAGGCAGGGAAGCCCAGACTTCCCTCTCCCCAGCCACTTTGTCCAGCTCCTCCCGGGGGATCCCGAGGCGTTCCCAGGCCAGCCGGGAGACATAGTCTTCCCAACGTGTCCTGGGTCTTGGATGGGTTCCAACCTCATCCATGGTCGCAATCTTTGGGTCGTCACAACAGGACAAAGTCTCAAATACAAGGATCGGAAAGGAAGACCAGGCAGTCTGGCTGAGCTATGTCCATCCATCCATCCATCCATTTTCTTCCGCTTATTCGAGTTCGGGTCTCGGGGCTGCAGCCTAGGCAGGGAAGCCCAGACTTCCCTCTCCCCAGCCACTTTGTCCAGCTCCTCCCGGGGAATCCCGAGGCGTTCCCAGGCCAGCCGGGAGACATAGTCTTCCCAACGTGTCCTGGGTCTTGGATGGGTTCCAACCTCATCCATGGTCGCAATCTTTGGGTCGTCACAACAGGACAAAGTCTCAAATACAAGGATCGGAAAGGAAGACCAGGCAGTCTGGCTGAGCTATGTCCATCCATCCATCCATCCATTTTCTTCCGTTTATTCGAGTTCGGGTCTCGGGGCTGCAGCCTAGGCAGGGAAGCCCAGACTTCCCTCTCCCCAGCCACTTTGTCCAGCTCCTCCCGGGGGATCCCAAGGCGTTCCCAGGCCAGCCGGGAGACATAGTCTTCCCAACGTGTCCTGGGTCTTACCCGTGGCCTCCTACCGATCGGACGTGCCCGAAACACCTCCCTCGGAAGGCGTTCGGGTGGCATCTTGACCAGATGCCCGAACCACCTCATCTGGCTAGGGCATCCTGACCAGATGCCCGAACCACCTCATCTGGCTCCTCTCCATGTGGAGGAGCAGCGGCTTTACTTTGAGCTCCTCCCGGATAGCAGAGCTCTCACCCTATCTCTAAGGCAGGGGTCGGCAACCCAAAATGTTGAAAGAGCCATATTGGACCACAAATACAAAAAAGTAATCGGTCTGGAGCCGCAAGAAATTAAAAGCCTTATATAAGTGTTTTGACGTAAGTGTCTATATTAGCCTACTATCAAAATAACTATGTGTCGCAGGCTGACGCAAATCTTAGTTCACAGAAATGTTGAAATGTAATATTTATTCTAGACTAGGGATGTCCCGATCCGATATTTGGATCGGATCGGCCGCCGATATTTGCCAAAAAATGCGTATTGGCAAGGCATGGGAAAATGCCGATCCAGATCCAGTTTAAAAAAAAACTCCGGTCCGTGTTTTCCTACGCACAGATTCAAATAATACATTCCACTTTTCTGCAACTCCCTACTTCCGTTCCGCATTTTCCAGCACACCTTCAACACATCCACAAGTCTGGATTCTCACGCAGTTGCTTTTAGCTGCTGGCCTTACACTACAGGCTCTTCTCACTCTTTCCTGTGTCTCCCTCTTACAGACAGCGAGCGCACCTTCTTACACACGTCACATACTGTCACGTCATACGTCACATACGTATACGTCCTCTCCCAGCAGAGAGGTAGCAGAATGGCTAACGTTAGCTGCGATGCTAGCGCAGCCGCTAAGGTGCGCGCCTGCTCAAACGTCCTCTGCGCACGACAAATCTATGCCACGCACAAAATCAAATAAAAAAATAAGCGCATAACAATTTTCGACACACGGACACGACAGAGAAAACAGTTTTCGTCATCATTGTTCAAATATTGCGACGTCTGTCGAGACGCTTATCTCCATTCGGTGCCACACGTCCACACCATCAAAATGCCGAGGCAAAAATTTCCACATCAACACCGTCTGAAAAAATTTTTGATTTTTTTTTTAGTTGTGATTTCCTTCTCTGCATGAAAGTTTAAAAGTGGCATATATTAATGCAGTATGAAGAAGAATGTTTTAATGTAGACATGCAAGCCTTGAAAGAAAATGTTGAAAATCAAGACTACATTTCCTGCAAATGGGTGCATTTCTACCCTATATTTTAACTTTAGATTTATTCTCATATCAAACTCTTTTGGCTGTCTTTTTGACACTTACCCTCCACACCCTGGATTATAAATAATGTAAATAATTCAATGTGATTATCTTGTGTGATGACTGTATTATGATGATAGTATATATCTGATAGTATATATCTGTATCATGAATCAATTTAAGTGGACCCCGACTTAAACAAGTTGAAAAACTTATTGGGGTGTTACCATTTAGTGGTCAATTGTACGGAATATGTACTTCACTGTGCAACCTACTAATAAAAGTCTCAATCAATCAATCAAAACACATAGAATCATCATACTGCTGTGATTATATGCATCAAGTGTTCATTCAAGGCTAAGGCAAAATATCCAGATATATATCGTGTATCGCAATATGGCCTTAAAATATCTCAATATTAAAAAAAGGCCATATCGCCCAGCCCTAGTTCAATGATGCCATTTCTGTTTGTCATGTATAATTTTGTCTATTTTGTGTTTATCCTTGAATAAACAGGTCAGTTTCTTGTTACCAACCATTGTGTATTATTCAAACTCCCCTAATTCAGCTGGCTAGTTGTTATCAAGAGTACTAAAACCCTTTTCAACATGATTCTGACAACTAAGTAGGCTAAATAACTTTAAACTTTAATACATGCTCGGATAGGCCAGTATCGGTCAGTATCGGTATCGGTCAGTATCGGTATCGGATCGGAAGTGCAAAAACAATATCGGTATCGGATCGGAAGTGCAAAAACCTGGATCGGGACATCCCTATTCTAGACATTTTTACAAGATTGGAAAACAATAGTAAAACTGCTCAGAGGGTGAGATAACTCCTGGAAATAACTGTCTTAGAATGGCCAAAGGTATAGATGTGTGTCCAAGTTAAAGGAAACGGCAGGCTGTCTTCTTCTAATGGATTAATTACAATCTTTGCAAGCTAAGTAATGTTTGCTGTGGTCTGGAACAACATGGCACACAAACAACTATCAGAAATGCAGCCAGATGAAACATGGAAAAATAAACTAAATACACAGAGCACGTAAGTAAAGGAAATTAAATGAGCTGAAGTATACCTACAAATGAGGCATAATGATGCAATGTGTAAATAGCATGTTAGCATCGATTAGCTTGCAGTCATGCAATAACGTCAACAAAACTCACCTTTGTGCATTCATGCACAGTGTAAAACTTTTGGTGGACAAAATGAGACAAAGGAGTGGCATAAAACACGGCGGCGGAGAAAGTTATAGATACAAACTACTATCAAAATTACTTTATTATGAAAAATGTATATATAATTGGATTTGACGCCTATAACAAAGCTAAGATGTGGATGTTTCGTGCAGATAGCTTTGCATATACTGGATTGCTTTTAGCACCATGGTCCGCCCTGAGATGGGTAGGTTGTGAGTTCAAACCCCGGCCGAGTCATACCAAAGACTATAAAAAAATGGGAGCCATTACCTCCCTGCTTGGCACTCAGCATCAATGGTTGGAATTGAGGGTTAAATCACCACCACCCGATCCTTAAGATCAGCCGATCAGCTGCTGTTGACGGTCCCTGACACAAGGCTGAAGCTTAGAGGTGACAGAGCTTTCGCCGTTGCTGCTCCCAAGCTCTGGAACGACCTACCCCTGAGTGTTAGACAAGCCTCCTCTCTTCCTGTTTTTAAATCTCTCTTAAAAACATAGTTTTATTCCATGGCTTTTAACACTGAGTGATATCCATCCTGCAATGGCGCCCCATAATACACCTGCTGTGATCCTGTTTTTATGTTTTTATTAATTCTATTTTAATTATTTATTTTTTATCGTGTTCTGTTTGTGTTGTGTTGTGTTTGCTCGGTACTCGTTGTATCTTTTAACCTGCTCATTGTACAGCACTTTGGCTACCCCTGTGGTAAATTTTAAATGTGCTCTATAAATAAAGTAAAGTTGAAATCACCAAAAATGATTCCCGGGCGCGGCCACCGCTGCTGCTCACTGCTCCCCTCACCTCCCAGGGGGTGATCAAGGGTGATGGGTCAAATGCAGAGAATAATTTCGCCACACCTAGTGTGTGTGTGTGACAATCGTTGGTACTTTAACTTTTTAACATAGAATCAACAAAACTTGCAACAGAGGGAAGGGAGTGGGAGCTGCTGTTAATGTTCAAAACGTATCAAAGCTGCCCCCACAAGTGTGAACCCCCGAAATTCCATTATTTCCCTTGTTTTGCATCATTAAAAAAAAAAAAAAAAATGTGTGGAATATCAATCGTTACTTACAGTGAGTGAAGTCCAGCTGAGCAGGTTGAACCTAGTCCCTTTAGAACCCTCACACCGCCACAATAAAAGCATCCCAGAACGTTCCTGGAGCCCAACGGTTCGCTAATGTTTGTTGCTGTTCCGACAAAGCTGATGTGCACCAACATGGAGAGAGGCCTGTAAAAAAAAAAAAAAAAAAAAAAAAAAAAATCAATAACCAATAAAAAAAGGAGAGGTCAGGACTTCCGCGCTGATGAAGTGGCCTCCAGTCGCTTGTAACACCTTTATTAGCGCCAGGGTGTCTTTTTACTGGCTTGAAGCTTCAGGCCGCTGCGTTTATGGAGAGCTTTTATGAGGTTCTGCATACAGATTAGTTGTCATTTGTATGCGTTTAACTGTCCTGACAACAAAATGTATTAATGGCTGAAAAGTGTATCACACTGTTTTATTATTGCTGTTTTTTTGATGATCTATGGAAAATAAAGAGCAGGAGAAAAAATAAATGTAAACATTTTTACTTCAAATGTAACCTTCCTCTGATTGTAATCGCCTCAGTTATCAAGGCAGAAAGGAAAAGTCAACACGTTCCATTTCATACAACGTTGCAACAACATGCTTTTTGACAACGTTTGTTCAATTGTCTCGTTGTGACGTTGATTTGAAACCCCGTTTCCATATGAGTTGGGTAATTGTATTAGATATAAACGGAATACATCCATCCATCCATCCATCTTCTTCCGCTTATCCGAGGTCGGGTCGCGGGGGCAGCAGCCTAAGCAGGGAAGCCCAGACTTCCCTCTCCCCAGCCACTTCGTCCAGCTCTTCCTGTGGGACCCCGAGGCGTTCCCAGGCCAGCCGGGAGACATAGTCTTCCCAACGTGTCCTGGGTCTTCCCCGCGGCCTCCTACCGGTCGGGACGTGCCCTAAACACCTCCCTAGGGAGGCGTTCGGGTGGCATCCTGACCAGATGCCCGAACCACCTCATCTGGCTCCTCTCGATGTGGAGGAGCAGCGGCTTTACTTTGAGTTCCTCCCGGATGACAGAGCTTCTCACCCTATCTCTAAGGGAGAGCCCCGCCACCTGGCGGAGGAAACTCATTTCGGCCGCTTGTACCCGTGATCTTGTCCTTTCGGTCATAACCCAAAGCTCATGACCATAGGTGAGGATGGGAACGTAGATCGACCGGTAAATTGAGAGCTTTGCCTTCCGGCTCAGCTCCTTCTTCACCACAACGGATCGATACAGCGTCCGCATTACTGAAGACGCCGCACCGATCCGCCTGTCGATCTCACCATCCACTCTTCCCTCACTCGTGAACAAGACTCCGAGGTACTTGAACTCCTCCACTTGGGGCAAGATCTCCTCCCCAACCCGAAGATGGCACTCCACCCTTTTCCGGGCGAGAACCATGGACTCGGACTTGGAGGTGCTGATTCTCATCCCAGTCGCTTCACACTCGGCTGCGAACCGATCCAGCGAGAGCTGAAGATCCTGGCCAGATGAAGCCATCAGGACCACATCATCTGCAAAAAGCAGAGACCTAATCCTGCAGCCACCAAACCAGATCCCCTCAACGCCTTGACTGCGCCTAGAAATTCTGTCCATAAAAGTTCAGAACAGAATCGGTGACAAAGGGCAGCCTTGGCTGAGTCCAACCCTCACTGGAAACGTGTCCGACTTACTACCGGCAATGCGGACCAAGCTCTGGCACTGATCATACAGGGAGCGGACTGCCACAATCAGACAGTCCGATAACAATCAGACAGTCTGATAAACGGAATACAATGATTTGCAAATCATTTTCAACCCATATTCAGTTGAATATGCTACAAAGACAACATATTTGATGTTCAAACTCATAAAAAAATATATTTTTTTTGCAAATAATCATTAACTTTAGAATTTGATGCCAGCAACACGTGACAAAGAAGTTGGGAAAGGTGGCAAAAAAGACTGAGAAAGTTGAGGAATGCTCATCAAACACTTGTTTGGAACATCCCACAGGTGAACAGGCTAATTGGGAACAGGTGGGTGCCATGATTCCATGAAATGCTCAGTCATTCACAAACAAGGATGGGGCGAAGGTCGCCACTTTGTCAACAAATGCGTGAGCAAATTGTTGAACAGTTTAAGAAAAACCTTTCTCAAGCAGCTATTGCAAGGAATTTAGGGATTTCACCATCTACGGTCCGTAATATCATCAAAGGGTTCAGAGAATCTGGAGAAATCACTGCACGTAAGCAGCTAAGCCCGTGACCTTCCATCCCTCAGGCTGTACTGCATCAACAAGCGACGTCAGTGTGTAAAGGATATCACCACAAGGGCTCAGGAACACTTCAGAAACCCACTGTCAGTAACTACAGTTGGTCGCTACATCTGTAAGTGCGCGTTAAAACTCTCCTATGCGAGGCGAAAAACGTTTATCAACAACACCCAGAAACGCCGTCGGCTTCGCCGGGCCTGAGCTCATCTAAGATGGACTGATACAAAGTGGGAAAGTGTTCTGTGGTCTGACGAGTCCACATTTCAAATTGTTTTTGGAAACTGTGGACGTCGTGTTTCCTCCAAAGAGGAAAAGAACCATCCGGATTGTTATAGGCGCAAAGTGTAAAAGCCAGCATGTGTGATGGTATGGGGGTGTATTAGTGCCCAAGACATGGGTAACTCACACATCTGTGAAGGCGCCATTAATGCTGAAAGGTACATACAGCTTTTGGAGCAACATATGTTGCCATCCAAGCAACGTTACCATGGACGCCCCTGCTTATTTCAGCAAGACAATGCCAAGCCACGTGTTACATCAACGTGGCTTCATAGTAAAAGAGTGCGGGTACTAGACTGGCCTGCCTGTAGTCCAGACATTGAAAATGTGTGGCGCATTATGAAGCCTAAAATAGCACAACGGAGACCCCCGGACTGTTCAACAACTTAAGCTGTACATCAAGCCTGAAAAGCTTCAAAAATGTGTCTTCTGAGTTCCCAAACATTTACTGAGTGTTGTTAAAAGGACAGGCCATGTAACACAGTGGTGAACATGCCCTTTCCCAAATACTTTGGCACGTGTTGCAGCCGGGAAATTCCAAGTTAATTATTAGTTGCAAAAAAAAAAATAAAGTTTATGAGTTTGAACATCAAATATGTTGTCTTTGAAGGGCATTCAATTGAATATGGGTTGAAAAGGATTCGCAAATCATTGTATTCCGTTTATATTTACATCCAACACAATTTCCCAACTCATATGGAAACGGGGTTTGTACAACGACATGCTTCTTGACAACATTTAATCAATGTTGGATTCTAAGACGTTAATTTGACCACTGAATTTTGGTCATTTCCCAACCGACAACGTGGATCCAACGTTAGACATCAACGTTGTCTCAATTTACAAACACAATTATTTTGCAACGTTGTTTCGAAGTCAGTTTTAAAGGAAATCAATGCGTAATCAACGTTGTGTCAACGTCCCGCGCCTGATCAGTCATGACAAAGCCTACATTTTTTAACGTCACAAAGGGGTAAAAAACACATTTGTCCAAGGACACAACGGTAGAGCATACTTGCCAACCTTGAGACCTCCGATTTCGGGAGGTGGGGGGTGGGGGCGTGGTCGGGGGTGGGGCAGGGCGTGGTTGAGGGCGTAGTTAAGAGGGGAGGAGTATATTGACAGCTAGAATTCACCAAGTCAAGTATTTCATATATATATATACATATATATATATATATATATATATATATATATATATATATATATATATATATATATATATATGTATGTGTGGGGAAAAAAATCACAAGACTATTTCATCTCTATAGGCCTGTTTCATGAGGGGGGGTACCCTCAATCATCAGGAGATTTTAATGGGAGCATTCGCATACCATGGTTTATATAGGGCACAGAGTGGGTGGGTACAGGCTGGCCTAGGGGCGTGGTGATTGGCTCATGTGTTACCTAGGAGGTGTTTCCGTCTATGGCGGCATGCTGTTACAATTTCGCTGCGCTTGTTGAGGGATGACAGGTCTGGACGGTAAATAATAAACAGTTTCTCTTTCAAGCATAGGTTGCATCTTTTATTACCACTATTGTAAGGTGTGCTGGATGCAAGAATTTGCCATGTTATTGAATATTCAACATTATTGTCTTTGAGGTCCCAAATGTGTTTGCTGAGTTCTGTGGTATTTCGCAGGTTTTTGTTCCTGAAAGAAGCCTTGTGATTGTTCCATCTGGTTTTGAATTCTCCCTCGGTTAATCCTACATATGTGTCGGATGTGTTAATGTCCTTGCGTATTACCTTAGATTGGTAGACAACTGATGTTTGTAAGCACCCCCCGTTGAGAGGGCAATCAGGTTTCTTTCGACAATTACATCCTTTGTTGGCTTTGGAGTCGCTCTGTCTGAGGGCCGACGGCTCATTTGCAATTGTTTTGTTGTGGTTTGAGATGATTTGTCGTATATTGTTCATGCAGCTGTAGCTCAATTTAATGTTGTTCTTGTTGAATACTTTTCTTAGGATGTTGTCTTTGGGAAAGTGTTTGTCAATCAGATTGAGGAATTTGTGTCCAATGTTCGTTGAGACGTTTTTGCTGTATGGGGGGTTGTACCAGATGATGTCGTTCCGTTTTCTGTTCTTTTTTGGCTGGTTTCCTGGCGTGGGTTCATAGGTGAGGGTGAAATTGTATCCGCTTTCATCAAGGGCTTTTTGGTACGGGGGGGTTGCTTGGTCAAATTCAGCTTTGCTAAATGACAGCATCGATAGCCTTTTATTGATTCCGGTAGGTATTCTTTTCGTGGTGGTGGGTGGGTGGTTGCTGTCATGGTGCACGTATTGGAGTGTTGTGTTGGGTTTCGTGAATGGTTGGTAGCTGTTATTTCTCAGGTTGAAAGTGACGTCAAGGAAGTTGACGGTTTGCTTGTTGGCTTCAATCGTGATCCGTAGGCCGTTCTCTTTGAAAATTTGGCATATGCGCTTCTTGGTATTCTCGCTGCTCCTTGGTGAGGCGCGACACACTGCCAGTCCGTCATCACGGTAAATACCAAGGTTCAGATTGAGGCTAGCGAGCTGGGAGAGGAGGAAACTCCCAACGATATATATATATATATATATATATGTATGTGTGGGGAAAAAAATCACAAGACTATTCCCTCAATCATCAGGAGATCTCCTGATGATTGAGGGAACCCCCCCTCATGAAACAGGCCTGTAGAGATGAAATAGTCTTGTGATTTTTTTTCCCACACATACATATATTGCGCTCTACTACGGTATCGAGCACTATTTTTTGGATAACCTTATTAAGACATATATATATATATATATATATATATATATATATATATATATATATATATATATATATATATATATATATATATATATCCTGAAAATATGCAAACAAAACTGTGTTTAGATAATTGATACTTCAAACTTGCATAAATAAATATTAAGGAATATAACATAACTTGGCTTCTGAGAGCTTCAAAATGTAATGAATAAAATGCTAAAGTTGTTGATAAACAAGCAATTATTTTAATAATTAAATATGGTCATTTTAAATGAATTATTATTGATAATTTAAAATTAATTATTTCAAATATGTTTATTTTAATGTATAATTCTATGGCTGGATGTAATAAGGAGTCAGAAAAAATACAAATAAAAATACAATTAATGTTGATGTTTTTAGCAAAATATACCGTATTTTCCGCACCATAAGGCGCCCTGGGTTATAAGCCGCGCCTTCAATGAACGGCATATTTCAAAACTTTGTCCACCTATAAGCCGCCCCGTGTTGTAAGCCGCATCTAACTGCGCTAAAGGAATGTCAAAAAAACAGTCAGATAGGTCAGTCAAACTTTAATAATGTATTAAAACCAGCGTGATGTGGGCGCGCATGGAGTCGTATATCAACATGGACGAAGCTGCGTGAAAAAAGCCACCCGGCCTCTTCGCGTAAACTTAAACTTACCTTAACCACTCGCTCATCTTTTCTTCATCCATCCCTTCGAGTTAGCTTTTATGATGACGCCGGCTGGAAAGGTCTCTTTTGGCAAGGTATTCCTTTTGAATATCACCATGGGTGGAAGTTTCTGGCCATTAGCATGGCAAGCTAGAACCACAGTGAAGGATGACTTCTCATTCCCTGTGGTGCGAATATTCACCGTACGTGCTCCCGTTGTATCCACAGTGCGGTTCACAGGAATATCAGTTGCTGTGAAATAGTAATCCGTGTGCGGATGGAGAGATTGCGTCTTTTCATGAACCGGATCCCTGTCGCTTAGTAGGAGCCATTTTGTGGTCTTTACAGATGTAAACGCACAAAGGAAATGAAACGTACGGTAATATCCGCGCGCTTTTTCTTCTTCTACGCGGGCGGGTGGTTGCTTACAGTAGAAGAAGAAGCGCTTCCTGTTCTATGGGGGCGGGTGCTTACCTTGGCGGTTGCTTGCGTAGAAGAAGAAGCGCTTCCTGTTCTACCGGGAAAAAAGATGGCGGCTGTTTACCGAAGTTGCGAGACCTAAACTTTATGAAAATTAATCTTAATATTAATCCATATATAAAGCGCACCGGGTTATAAGGCGCACTGTCAGCTTTTGAGAAAATTTGTGGTTTTTAGGTGCGCCTTATAGTGCGGAAAATAAAATTTATTTCGTTTTTTTTTTTTTTTTTTTTTATTAATAAATATATTTATTTTTAGGTAACATAAACATAATAATACAATTTCTATCTAGTCTGGATGGTTTAGTTCTTGTCACCCTGTTGTCCTCCCGTCATGAAAAAAGGCTGTCCTCACTCAGGTCGCATGGAGCTGTAGGGGGCGTGGCCTCCAGCTCCGGCTGTAAATCGGGAGATTTTCGGGAGAATATTTGTCCCGGGAGGTTTTCGGGAGAGGCGCTGAATTTCGGGAGTCTCCCGGAAAATTCGGGAGGGTTGGCAAGTATGCGGTAGAGACTAGGATGGCGGAAGCGGGGATCGAACCTGGAACCCTCAAGTTGCTGGCACGGCCACTCTACCGACCGAGCTATCCCGCCCCCTCCCGGTGAGTGCCTGGTCTTAAAATGGGACTACGTGTGTCAGGTTCGAACACCGAACTATTTATTAAACAAGACAAGAAGCAAGGAATCAAACAGAGACAGGATTCAATTTATCTCAGCGGCCTAGTGGTTAGAGTCGAGTCATACCAAAGATGATAAAAATGGGACCCATTACCTCCCAGGTTGGAACCCAGCATCAAAGCTTGAAATTGGGGGTTAAATCACCAAAAATGATTCCTGGGCGTGGCACCGCTGCAGCCCACTGCTCCCCTCACCTCCCAGGGGGTGAACAAGGGGATGGGTCAAATGCAGAGGACAAATTTCAATCATGTGACAATCATTGGTACTTTAACTTGAACTTTATACGGGTCTTTGGTCTTGTGGATGCAGTATGTATGGACCCCTGGCCTTATTAAGTTCAAGTTCAAGTACCCATGATTGTCACACAATGTTTAACACAATCTTCATTGTAAAGATATTTTTAATGCAAGTGTAAAAAGTGTTTTGCATGAGTCTGATTAGCGAGCTTTTATGCGACTTTAGAGGCACATTTTTGTAAAAAAAATAATAATTTTATTCTAGACTTTTTACTGTACATCACAAGTGTTTTTTTTAACTTGATGCATAAGAAGAAAAAAACCACAATATCAGGTTAAATGTAAAGTTATTTGACAGTTTGAATAGCTTCTATTTTATCGTTTTTCATTTGCTTCTCCGTACTGACGGTGCCATGGCTTCCTGGAAACGTAAATATTGCGCAAAAGCGGGCAGCCAATGAGAGAGAGGAGCAGGAGATCATTACTTGGGGGGGGGGGGGGGGTCACATTACCAACTTGCAGGACACGGGGAAAAAAAGAATAACTGCCGAAGAAAACCTTGAAATATTCGCCGAGTGCCCCGTTTTAAATCACCGAAGTCATAAATACTGAACCTGAGGTGGTTTCTTTCAGGAATTTGCCGGGTCGTCGCTGATTTATACGGCGAGCAAATTTCAAGTGTACTCTCCTGATGAAAGCCAGCGAGGGAAGTAGGGCAGTGCGGGTTGTGATTACCCTTTAGCCTCTCTGTTGGAGTCAAAGGTGGCAGTATGCAACACAGCCTTTTAATTACATAACATGCAACGTTCCCTCTAAGGTGCGCGCCTGTGCAATTGCGCACTGCTCAAGCGTCCTCTGCGCACGGCAAATCTATGCCACGCACAAAATCAAATAAAAATTAAAGCTGCAAGCAGCATTGGTCGGGCCCGCGTATTTGGCAGGTGCTAGTCCTAAGTGTCCCAATACTTTTGTCAAGTTTTAGTCAAAAGTGTCCCAATACTTTTGTCCAGTGTAAGTGTCCCAATACTTGTGTCCAGTGGTAGTCCTAAGTGTCCCAATACTTTAGTCTACTTTTAGTGCGAAGTGTCCCAATACCTTTGTCCAGTATTCGTCGTAAGTGTTCCAATACTTTTGTCCAGTTTTAGTCCTAAGTGTCCCAATACTTTTGTCCAGTGGTAATCCGAAGTGTCCCGATACTTATGTCAAGTTGTAGTCAAGTGTCCCAATACTTTTGTCAAGTTTTAGTCCCAAGTGGCCCAATACTTTTGTCAAGTTGTAGTCCTAAGTGTCCCAATACTTTTGTCCAGTTTTAGTCCCAAGTGGCCCAATACTTTTGTCCAGTGGTAGTCATAAGTGTCCCAATACTTTTGTCCACTTTTAGTCCCAAGTGGCCCAATACTTTTGTCCAGTGGTAGTCATAAGTGTCCCAATACTTTAGTCTACTTTTAGTGCGAAGTGTCCCAATACCTTTGTCCAGTATTCGTCGTAAGTGTTCCAATACTTTTGTCCAGTTTTAGTCCTAAGTGTCCCAATACTTTTGTCCAGTGGTAATCCGAAGTGTCCCAATACTTATGTCAAGTTGTAGTCAAGTGTCCCAATACTTTTGTCAAGTTTTAGTCCCAAGTGGCCCAATACTTTTGTCAAGTTGTAGTCCTAAGTGTCCCAATACTTTTGTCCAGTTTTAGTCCCAAGTGGCCCAATACTTTTGTCCAGTGGTAGTCATAAGTGTCCCAATACTTTTGTCCACTTTTAGTCCCAAGTGGCCCAATACTTTTGTCCAGTGGTAGTCATAAGTGTCCCAATACTTTAGTCTACTTTTAGTGCGAAGTGTCCCAATACCTTTGTCCAGTATTCGTCGTAAGTGTTCCAATACTTTTGTCCAGTTTTAGTCCTAAGTGTCCCAATACTTTTGTCCAGTGGTAATCCGAAGTGTCCCAATACTTATGTCAAGTTGTAGTCAAGTGTCCCAATACTTTTGTCAAGTTTTAGTCCCAAGTGGCCCAATACTTTTGTCAAGTTGTAGTCCTAAGTGTCCCAATACTTTTGTCCAGTTTTAGTCCCAAGTGGCCCAATACTTTTGTCCAGTGGTAGTCATAAGTGTCCCAATACTTTTGTCCACTTTTAGTCCCAAGTGGCCCAATACTTTTGTCCAGTGGTAGTCATAAGTGTCCCAATACTTTAGTCTACTTTTAGTGCGAAGTGTCCCAATACCTTTGTCCAGTATTCGTCGTAAGTGTTCCAATACTTTTGTCCAGTTTTAGTCCTAAGTGTCCCAATACTTTTGTCCAGTGGTAATCCGAAGTGTCCCAATACTTATGTCAAGTTGTAGTCAAGTGTCCCAATACTTTTGTCAAGTTTTAGTCCCAAGTGGCCCAATACTTTTGTCAAGTTGTAGTCCTAAGTGTCCCAATACTTTTGTCCAGTTTTAGTCCCAAGTGGCCCAATACTTTTGTCCAGTGGTAGTCATAAGTGTCCCAATACTTTCGTCCACTTTTAGTCCCAAGTGGCCCAATACTTTTGTCCAGTGGTAGTCATAAGTGTCCCAATACTTTAGTCTACTTTTAGTGCGAAGTGTCCCAATACCTTTGTCCAGTATTCGTCGTAAGTGTTCCAATACTTTTGTCCAGTTTTAGTCCTAAGTGTCCCAATACTTTTGTCCAGTGGTAATCCGAAGTGTCCCGATACTTATGTCAAGTTGTAGTCAAGTGTCCCAATACTTTTGTCAAGTTTTAGTCCCAAGTGGCCCAATACTTTTGTCAAGTTGTAGTCCTAAGTGTCCCAATACTTTTGTCCAGTTTTAGTCCCAAGTGGCCCAATACTTTTGTCCAGTGGTAGTCCTAAGTGTCCCAATACTTTAGTCTACTTTTAGTGCGAAGTGTCCCAATACCTTTGTCCAGTATTCGTCGTAAGTGTTCCAATACTTTTGTCCAGTTTTAGTCCTAAGTGTCCCAATACTTTTGTCCAGTGGTAATCCGAAGTGTCCCGATACGTATGTCAAGTTGTAGTCAAGTGTCCCAATACTTTTGTCAAGTTTTAGTCCCAAGTGGCCCAATACTTTTGTCAAGTTGTAGTCCTAAGTGTCCCAATACTTTTGTCCAGTTTTAGTCCCAAGTGGCCCAATACTTTTGTCCAGTGGTAGTCATAAGTGTCCCAATACTTTTGTCTACTTTTAGTCCGAATTGTCCCAATACTTTTGTCTAGTGTACCTACCTTGTCTGCATTGTGTGGGCACGCTGGTGCTGCCTGCTTTTAAGCAGCCATCTTGAAAAAACAGCAGCATCAGCGCAGAGGTTCTTTGAAGGGTCATAAAATCAAAACCGGAGCAGGTATCAAAACTCTTTCGCCAACTTTTAATCAGAAGGGTTCAATCTCTCTCCTGTGTTAGTTTGAAGCCGAAACAACAAACGCGCTCAGAGGAGATAATGTTTGAAGAAAGGTGACCGGTTTTTACAAAAATGTTGTTTTGAAGGGGGAATAGCAAACTTCCTGTTGATTTTTGCTGGGGGTTGTCAATTTATGAAAAAAAATGACAAAACTGCCTGTAACTCCCACTGGGAAGGTCGGAGAGACATGAAACAAAAACCTCTATGTAGACCTACATAGAGGTTTTTGTAACAAAAACCTCTATGTAGGTCTACATAGAGGTTTTTGTTTCATGTCTCTCCGACCTTCCCAGTGGGAGTTACAGGCAGTTTTGTCACTTTTTTCTTCAGAGGAGCAGTTTTTTCTGCGTTTTATTCAAAAATTGCGCTAGAGCGCAATTTTGAGATTTGGGGTTAGGTTTTTTTATAAGATCGCAATTTTTGACAGTCCTGATGTGTGCGTTCAGTTTGGTGAGTTTTGAAGCGTGTTAAGGGGGTCAAATTACAGCTCAAAGAGGCAAAAGTGACTGTTTTTAGTACTTTTTTGTCTTGAAGGGGGAATTGCCAACTTCCTGTTGATTTTAGCCCGACAATGTACTATTATGAAATGTAGGTCTAAGTCTGACCTACATAGAGGTTTTTGTTTCATGTCTCTTCGACCTTCCTAGTGGGAGTTACAGGCAGTCTAGTTTTTTTTTTTTCTAGGGTTCGCTAGAGCGCAATTTTGAGTTTTGTGGTTCGGTTTTTTTTTTTTTTAAAGGCAATTTTCGCAGGTCCTGATGTGTGGGTCAAATATGGTGAGTTTTGAAGCATGTTAAGTGGGTCAAATTACAGTTTAATGTGGCGGCGGAAGAATAAACAATAAAACCTTACAAATTTAATAGGTCCTTATGTCCCATTGCATAAGGACTCCCTTTGGGAGTCCTTATGCAATGGGCCATGCGGGCCCTAAAAATAAGCGCATAACAATTTTCGACACACGGACACGACAGAGAAAACAGTTTTCGTCATCATTGTTCAAATATTGTAACGTCTGTCGAGACGCTTTGAGGACATGAATTCCATCCATCACTTTACCGAGCAAAACTCTTTATTGTCGGCCATAAACACATCACCAAAACATTAGTAAAAAAAATGATATCTAGCAAAAGTGTTCATTTTCTGCAGTACAAACCAGACCAAAAGCAACTTTGTTATATCAACAGCAGCCGCTCGCTCTTTCTCACTTGCGCCAACACGTGCACATATGGCACTTAGCCAGTGATGCGTTTACAGCCACACAAAAAGTCGGACAACTCCAACAACACACATAAAGTGTCATTCCAGGTCGTTACACTATGATTTACCAATCAAATGTGTGCTTATTCTAGTGTCATTTATTAGGAATCTTAATTTATAAATAGTAATCATGAAATGCTGTTAGTATATTAAATAAATAGTAATGAAAATATATTTTTTACAAACAGGAAGTTGCAGGAATGTACACATGATCCCCTGCTTACATCTCATTGTGCAACATGTGAATGTTATGATGGGAATTAAATGCAATGTCTGAAAGGGGTACAAATTATTTCCAAAGCAGGACCTCCACCCAGACAAACAATACAAGTACACAGTTCATGAAAAACAATATTTGTTGTTATTGTCATTGTAAGTGGGCCTAAACACTTATATTAGAAAATAACCTCATGGAAATGACTGATTATAATAATAAGAGAATGTTGTCTGTCTATCTGTGTTGGCCCTGCGATGAGGTGGGGACTTGTCCAATGCAGCTGAGATAGGCTCCAGCGACCCCGAAAGGGACAAGCGGTAGAAAATGGATGGATGGGTGGAGATTGAACTTGTTATTTAGACAGGTGTGCTGCTGGTGTAGCCACAGTGTACACATCTCATGTTGCTCCACTGAATGCTCAGGGAGTTTTTGCCTTTGCTCACACACATGACAAATTAGAGGGAACGTTGATGTCATGGTAAATGTCGGGCCTTCATTCGTCCTTGAGACGAGGGTTGCGAAATTCCGGGAATATTTAAAGTTGGAAACTTTCCATGGGAATTAACGAGAATTAACGGGAATTAATGGGAAATGAATGGGAATAAACATTGAATGCAACATCCTGAGGCAGCGGACAGGTACCGACAGGCCAAGCGGTGTGCGGCTTCAGCGGTTGCGGAGGCAAAAACTCGGACATGGGAGGAGTTCGGGAAAGCCATGGAAAACGACTTCCGGACGGCTTCGAAGCAATTCTGGACCACCATCCGCCGCCTCAGGAAGGGGAAGCAGTGCAGTGTCAACACCGTGTATGGTGAGGATGGTGTTCTGCTGACCTCGACTGCGGATGTTGTGGATCGGTGGAGGGAATACTTCGAAGACCTCCTCAATCCCACCAACACGTCTTCCTATGAGGAAGCAGTGCCTGGGGAATCTGTGGTGGGCTCTTCTATTTCTGGGGCTGAGGTTGCTGAGGTAGTTAAAAAGCTCCTCGGTGGCAAGGCCCCGGGGGTGGATGAGATCCGCCCGGAGTTCCTTAAGACTCTGGATGCTGTGGGGCTGTCTTGGTTGACAAGACTCTGCAGCATTGCGTGGACATCGGGGGCGGTACCTCTGGATTGGCAGACCGGGGTGGTGGTTCCTCTCTTTAAGAAGGGGAACCGGAGGGTATGTTCTAACTATCGTGGGATCACACTCCTCAGCCTTCCCGGTAAGGTCTATTCAGGTGTACTGGAGAGGAGGCTACGCCGGATAGTCGAACCTCGGATTCAGGAGGAACAGTGTGGTTTTCGTCCTGGTCGTGGAACTGTGGACCAGCTCTATACTCTCGGCAGGGTCCTTGAGGGTGCATGGGAGTTTGCCCAACCAGTCTACATGTGCTGCGTGGACTTGAAGAAGGCATTCGACCGTGTCCCTCGGGAAGTCCTGTGGGGAGTGCTCAGAGAGTATGGGGTATCGGACTGTCTGATTGTGGCGGTCCGCTCCCTGTATGATCAGTGTCAGAGCTTGGCCCGCATTGCCGGCAGTAAGTCGGACACGTTTCCAGTGAGGGTTGGACTCCGCCAAGGCTGCCCTTTGTCACCCATTCTGTTCATAACTTTTATGGACAGAATTTCTAGGCGCAGTCAAGGCGTTGAGGGGTTCCGGTTTGGTGGCTGCAGGATTAGGTCTCTGCTTTTTGCAGATGATGTGGTCCTGATGGCTTCATCTGGCCAGGATCTTCAGCTCTCGCTGGATCGGTTCGCAGCCGAGTGTGAAGCGACTGGGATGAGAATCAGCACCTCCAAGTCCGAGTCCATGGTTCTCGCCCGGAAAAGGGTGGAGTGCCATCTCCGGGTTGGGGAGGAGACCCTGCCCCAAGTGGAGGAGTTCAAGTACCTCGGAGTCTTGTTCACGAGTGAGGGAAGAGTGGATCGTGAGATCGACAGGCGGATCAGTGCGGCATCTTCAGTAATGCGGACGCTGTATCGATCCGTTGTGGTGAAGAAGGAGCTGAGCCAGAAGGCAAAGCTCTCAATTTACCGGTCGATCTACGTTCCCATCCTCACCTATGGTCATGAGCTTTGGGTTATGACCGAAAGGACAAGATCACGGGTTAAGCGGCCGAAATTAGTTTCCTCCGCCGGGTGGCGGGACTCTCCCTTAGAGATAGGGTGAGAAGCTCTGTCATCCGCGGGGAGCTCAAAGTAAAGCCGCTGCTCCTCCACATCGAGAGGAGCCAGATGAGGTGGTTCGGGCATCTGGTCAGGATGCCACCCGATCGCCTCCCTCGGGAGGTGTTTAGGGCACGTACGACCGGTAGGAGGCCACGGGGAAGACCCAGGACACGTTGGGAAGACTATGTCTCCCGGCTGGCCTGGGAACGCCTCGGGATCCCCCGGGAAGAGCTGGACGAAGTGGCTGGGGAGAGGGAAGTCTGGGCTTCCCTGCTTAGGCTGCTGCCCCCCGCGACCCGAACTCGGATAAGCGGAAGAAGATGGATGGATGGATGGATGCAACATGCTATACCTTGCAGCATGATTATTAGCTAAAACAACCTGATTTAATGCAAATTGAGTAGGATTTCAACCCTCCACTGTGCATTCCTCCATCACATGTGCAGTACATTCTTCCATCACATGCACAGATAATTCCCAGATCATCATTGGCTTTATCTTAACAGAAACCCTTACGATACACTTGACCAGGGGTCGGCAACCTTTACCAGTCAAAGAGCCATTTTGACCAGTTTCACAAATTATAGAAAACAATGGGAGCCGCAAAAACTTTTGAATGTTTAAATGAAATAACACTGCATACAAAGTTTTTTTTTTTGCTTTGTGCTATGTATAAATCAGGGGTATCAGACACGCTGCCCACACCTTTATAAGGAATTTTTAAGCTGGTGCGGCACGCGAGTTTTATATGAATAGCGCTTGTCAGCGTCATGCGTGCCGTGATGGTACAGCATATAGCGCCCACTATAACCGGCGTGCCTGATCAGCCACATGTTGTATGGGGTTTCCGCTTGCTCACATGGGTGACAGCAAGGCATACTTACTCAACAACCACACAGGTTACACTGACGGTGGCGGTGTAAAAAAAAAAACTTTAACACTCTTACTAATAATGCGCCACACTGTGAACCCACACCAAACAAGAATGACAAACACATTTCGGGAGAACATCTGCACCGTAACACAACATAAACACAACAGGACAAATACCCAGAATCCCATGCAGCCCTAACTCTTCCGGGATACATTAAACACCCCCGCTACCAAACCCCGCCCACCTCAACCGTCGCACAGAGAGAGAGGGGGGGGGGGTTGATGTGTGAGGGAGCAGGCTTGGGGTAGAGGCGGGGTTTGGTGGTAGCAGGGGTGTATAATGTATCCCGGAAGAGTTAGGGCTGCATGGGATTCTGGGTGTTTGTTCTGTTGTGTTAAAGTGCAGATGTTCTCCCGAAATGTGTTTGTCATTCTTGTTTGGTTTTGGTTCAAAGTGTGGCACATTATTAGTAAGAGTGTTAAAGTTGTTTTATATGGTCACCGTCAGTGTAACCTGTGTGGCTGTTGACCAAGTATGCCTTGCTGTCACGTACGTGTGCAAGCAGAAGATGTATGTTGTATAACAATTGTTAGGCTGGAACGTTGTTAATACAGATTGTAGAGGGCGCCGAATGTTGTACCATCATGGCACGCCCTTATTATATCTGTAAGGGTGAAAATCAGTGAATATCGATCCCGGGTGTTTTCTGCGAGAGGCACTGAAATCCGGAAGTCCATCCATCCATCCATCCGTCTTCTTCCGCTTATCCGAGGTCGGGTCGCGGGGGCAGCAGCCTAAGCAGGGAAGCCCAGACTTCCCTCTCCCCAGCCACTTCGTCCAGCTCTTCCTGTGGGACCCCGAGGCGTTCCCAGGCCAGCCGGGAGACATAGTCTTCCCAACGTGTCCTGGGTCTTCCCCGCGGCCTCCTACCGGTCGGACGTGCCCTAAACACCTCCCTAGGGAGGCGTTCGGGTGGCATCCTGACCAGATGCCCGAACCACCTCATCTGGCTCCTCTCGATGTGGAGGAGCAGCGGCTTCACTTTGAGCTCCCCCCGGATGGCAGAGCTTCTCACCCTATCTCTAAGGGAGAGCCCCGCCACCCGGCGGAGGAAACTCATTTCGGCCGCTTGTACCTGTGATCTTGTCCTTTCGGTCATAACCCAAAGCTCATGACCATAGGTGAGGATGGGAACGTAGATCGACCGGTAAATTGAGAGCTTTGCCTTCCGGCTCAGCTCCTTCTTCACCACAACGGATCGATACAGCGTCCGCATTACTGAAGACGCCGCACCGATCCGCCTGTCGATCTCACGATCCACTCTTCCCTCACTCGTGAACAAGACTCCGAGGTACTTGAACTCCTCTACTTGGGGCAAGATCTCCTCCCCAACCCGGAGATGGCACTCCACCCTTTTCCGGGCGAGAACCATGGACTCGGACTTGGAGGTGCTGATTCTCATCCCAGTCGCTTCACACTCGGCTGCGAACCGATCCAGTGAGAGCTGAAGATCCTGGCCAGTTGAAGCCATCAGGACCACATCATCTGCAAAAAGCAGAGACCTAATCCTGCAGCCACCAAACCAGATCCCCTCAACGCCTTGACTGCGCCTAGAAATTCTGTCCATAAAAGTTATGAACAGAATCGGTGACAAAGGGCAGCCTTGGCGGAGTCCAACCCTCACTGGAAACGGGTCCGACTTACTGCCGGCAATGCGGACCAAGCTCTGGCACTGAGCATACATGGAGCGGACTGCCACAATCAGACAGTCCGATACCCCATACTCTCTGAGCACTCCCCACAGGACTTCCCGAGGGACACGGTCGAATGCCTTCTCCAAGTCCACAAAACACATGTAGACTGGTTGGGCAAACTCCCATGCACCCTCAAGGACCCTGCCCAGAGTATAGAGCTGGTCCACAGTTCCACGACCAGGACGAAAACCACACTGTTCCTCCTGAATCCGAGGTTCGACTATCCGGCGTAGCCTCCTCTCCAGTACACCTGAATAGACCTTACCGGGAAGGCTGAGGAGTGTGATCCCACGATAGTTAGAGCACACCCTCCGGTTCCCCTTCTTAAAGAGAGGAACCACCACCCCGGTCTGCCAATCCAGAGGTACCGCCCCCGATGTCCACGCGATGCTGCAGAGTCTTGTCAACCAAGAAGTCTCACGGGAAAATTGGGGGGTTCAGCAAGTAAGCTGAGCCGCATCAGAGTGATCAAAGAGCCGCAGGTTGCCGACCCCTGCACTAGACATACGTTTCTTGTTGCAATCAAAGGCATTAAATAAGACCATGAACTAGGGTTGTAGCATTTGTGGTATCATCCAAAACTAATAAAGTATCAAAGAAGAGAAGAATAAGTGATTATTACATTTTAACAGAAGTGTAGATAGAACATGTTAAAACAGAAAATAAGCAGATATTAACAGTAAATGAACAAGTGGATTAATAATCATTTTTTACAGTTTATCCCTCATAATGTTGACAAAATAATAGGTGTATAAATGACACAATATGTTACTGCATAGACTAATTAGGAGTCTTTGTTTGTTTACTTACTTCTAAAAGACAAGGTTTCTAGTATGTTCACTATTTTATTTAATGACTAAATTACAATAATAAACATATGTTTAATGTACCATAAGATTTTTTTGTTAAAA
The DNA here is from genome assembly GCF_033978685.3 of Nerophis lumbriciformis. Classification (NCBI taxonomy): domain Eukaryota; kingdom Metazoa; phylum Chordata; class Actinopteri; order Syngnathiformes; family Syngnathidae; genus Nerophis; species Nerophis lumbriciformis. The sequence continues at coordinate 50,238,273 of NC_084558.2, read as the reverse complement.
TAGATAATGCCATTTTTTTGTGGTCCCCTGTATTTAGAAAAGTATCGAAATACGTACTAAAATATTGGTACCGGGACAACTCTGCAGTGAACACACGAGACAAGTAAGCAAACAAAGGCTCCTAATTTCAGGCATGTGAGCACCCTTTGAGAAAAAGAGAAGAAAACTGACACACAAAAAAAAGAGGAACATTTCTATCGCCACGAAGTGCTGCCACGCAAGGAAAAGAAAGGAAATTTGGAAAATCAAAACCACATTTCCTGCAATTGGGTGCATTTCTACACTTAATTTGACCCTCATTTTGTGCATAAATAATGGAAATAACTACAAAAGTACACTTCATTCATTAACCCTGTTATGAAAAAAGATCAGTTAGAATAATACATAATGTTGAGAGACATAGAAACCTGTCAGGTTCAAACACCGAACTATCTATTACACAAGACAAGAAGCAAGGAATCACGCAGAGACAGAGTTCAATGTTGCTCATAAGGAGAAACGTTTGGGGCTGCACACTCAGTTACAGTCTCCCAACACGCTCTAAGGTACAGCCCCACACGCTCCTCTATTTATCCAGGAGTTCCCTAGTTAACATCACTGAGGCTGCCTCTAAAGGGAGTGGTCACACATATCATGCAAAGCAGCTCCAGTACGCACAATACGTGACGGAATGTGCTGGGGGCCCTTGCACGAAGCAGAAAAGAGCACAATAGATAATAACTATAGCGACGGCCTTTACGCATAAGAGTTGTGTGATAACTTATAAATAATTATTCTAACAAACCCTTTACTTATTGAATCGAAAATACTGCAATTCCACGACATAGTGACATGAACAAACTATAACCTGCTAGCCAAGAATGTACAACAATTCTTCTCAACAAAAGAGGATAAATATTCCCTTAGAGAAAAATGTAACTTAAAACATTTGTATGCACGTACAACACTTAAAACCTTTAGTATATCAGTACGTGGAATTAAATTATGGAAAGGCTTAATAAATAAAGTACTAATATGATCTAATTCAAGAAACTCTTCAAACTTAAAGTGTTTACAAAGTACAAAGAAGAAGATAAACATTCTGAATTTATTCCATCCATCCATTCATTTTCTAGATAATCTTATTTATGTCACCGTATGAAATATAACACTAATTATTGTTCATTTTTGATGTTACCACTTATGGAGTAAATAGTGTGAATAAATTGAGAACAGGAAGTGAACAAAAGTGTTAGCAACTGCTATGTAAAGGAAAACGTCAGAATAATTGTATCTAAGTTATCACAAAACTTTGTGTTACATTGAGTTCAGCTCGCCCTGCGAGAGGACAAAAGCTGTCTTTGATGGCTTGTAAAACTCCACTGTGTAGGATGGGAAGCAACATGAAGGTGTTCTGTTTCTTTGATGTATTGTAATCCACAGAAAGATTTTGTCTTGACTTGAGATCAATAAAAACCTGCCCAAGCTCCAGGCACCTCTTCTTTGAACTGTTTTACGACCTTTTCTTTGAACTGTGTTGTAATCAAAGGCGGCGGCTGTTTACGACCCCCCTCCCTTAGAAACAGCGGTTGCCATGTAATCAGGGAAAGCCCAAATAAAAGAGGAGGCGTACAATCTTTCGTCAGAGCGTGGTGAGACACTGTGCAAGGGTACAGGTGTACGCGTTAATTGAGCCAAATTTAATTCTGTCTCCGTTCAATTCCTTGCTTCTTGTCTTGTTTAATAGATGTCATCAGTGTTTGAACCTGACAGAAAAGGGGTAGGGTTAAATAAGCTCTGCTTCTTCCTACTCCTTTTCGAACATGTCGAATAGAGAAACCTGGAAATGCTGATGTATCATGTTGTATGCTTGCATGTTCCACATAAACACAAACTCCAACTTAGATTTATTCTCATCTACGAACCTCTTTTAGTTGGCTTTTTGTCAATGTCATGACCAATTTAATGTACCACTGAATTTTTTTTGTAGTCATTTAAAAACATTATCATTAAGAATGTAAGGTAAAATTCTGTGACATGCATGCAAAGAATTTAGAAAACATTGGCAACTCTATCATGTAGCCACGCCCCCTCGGGAAATACACTTCCGCCAACTACAAAACCCAAAAGCAGTGAAGTTGTCACGTTGTGTAAATGGTAAATAAAAAGAGAATACAATGATTTGCTAATCATTTTCAACTTATATTCAATTGAATAGACTGCAAAGACAAGATATTTCATGTTCACACTGAGAAACTTAATTTTTCTTAGAATTTAATGGCAGCAACACATTGCAAAAAAGTTGTCACAGGGGCATTTTTACCACTGTGTTACATGGCCTTTCCTTTTAACAACACTCAGTAAACGTTTCCCATTCTTGCTTGATGTACAGCTTAAGTTGTTCAACAGTCCGGGGGTCTCCGCTGTGGTATTTTAGGCTTCATAATGCGCCACACATTTTCAATGGGAGACAGGTCTGGACTACAGGCAGGCCAGTCTAGTACCCGCACTCTTTTCCTACGAAGCCACGCTGTTGTAACACGTGGCTTGGCATTGACTTGCTGAAATAAGCAGGGGCGTCCATGGTAACGTTGCTTGGATGGCAACATATGTTGCTCCAAAACCTGTATGTACCTTTCAGCATTAATGGCGCCTTCACAGATGTGTAAGTTACCCATGTCTTGGGCACTAATACACCCCCATACCATCACACATGCTGGCTTTTACACTTTGCGCCTAGAACAATCCGGATGGTTCTTTTCCTCTTTGTTCCGCAGTTTTCCAAAATAATTTGAAATGTAGACACTTTTCCACTTTGCATCAGTCCATCTTAGATGAATTCGGGCCCAGCGAAGCCGGCAGCGTTTCTGGGTGTTGTTGATAAATGGCTTTCGCTTTGCATAGGAGTGTCTTAACTTGCACTTACAGATGAAGCGACCAACTGTAGTTACTGACAGTGGTTTTCTGAAGTGTTCCTGAGCCCGTGTGGTGATATCCTTTACACACTGATGTCGCTTTTTGATGCAGTACCGCCTCAGGGATCGAAGGTCCGTAATATCATGGCTTACGTTCAGTGATTTCTCCAGATTCCCTGAACCTCTTGATGATATTACGGAGCGTAGATGGTGAAATCCCTAAATTCCTTGCAACAGCTGGTTGAGAAATGTTGTTCTTAAACAATTTGCTCAGGCATTTGTTGACAAAGTGGTGACCCTCGCCCCCGTCCTTGTTTGTGAATGACTGAGCATTTCATAGAAGCTGCTTTTATACCCAATCATGGCACCCACCTGTTCCCAATTAGCCTGTTCACCTGTGGGATGTTCCAAATAAGTGTTTGATGAGCATTCCTCAACCTCCTCAGTCTTTTTTGCCACTTGTGCCAGCTTTTTTTTAAACATGTTGCCGGCATCAAATCTACAAAGAACCTGCCCAAGCTCCAGGCACCTCTTCTTTGAACTGTTTTACGATCTTTTCTTTGAACTGTGTTGTAATCAAAGGCGGCGGCTGTTTACGACCCGCCCTCCCTTAGAAACAGCTGTTGCCATGTAATCAGGGAAAGCCCAAATAAAAGAGGAGGCGTACAATCTTTCGTCAGAGCGAGAAATGTTGTTCTTAAACAATTTGCTCAGGCATTTGTTGACAAAGTGGTGACCCTTCGCCCCGTCCTTGTTTGTGAATGACTGAGCATTTCACGGAAGCTGCTTTTATACCCAATCATGGCACCCACCTGTTCCCAATTAGCCTGTTCACCTGTGGGATGTTCCAAATAAGTGTTTGATGAGCATTCCTCAACCTCCTCAGTCTTTTTTGCCACTTGTGCCAGCTTTTTTAAAAACATGTTGCCGGCATCAAATCTACAAAGAACCTGCCCAAGCTCCAGGCACCTCTTCTTTGAACTGTTTTACCATCTTTTCTTTGAACTGTGTTGTAATCAAAGGCGGCGGCTGTTTACGACCCGCCCTCCCTTAGAAACAGCTGTTGCCATTTCAAATGAGCTAATATTTGCATACCTGCCAACTTTTGAAATCAGAAAAACCTAGTAGCCACGGTCCAAGGGCCGCAGGCCCCGGTAGGTCCAGGACAAAGTCCTGGTGGAGGGTTCAGGGCTTCGCCCCCCCGACGCAAAATGATTATTAGCATTCAGACAGGTTAAAATGTTGCTAAAACCATCACTTTTCTATCAGTCACAGTGACTTTTCAAAACAAAAATATTACAGCAAAAATCATATGGGTTGATTGACATGTTTATTCTGTAAGCTAACTTCAATAGTTTGACATTATTTTGACAGTTAATGCCAGTTATCCTGTCAACCTTTCACAAGACTTCAATTTGTTAATTGAAAGTATAAACAGTATAAACACTTTTTACAGTAAACAAATGGTAAAACAGTACTAAACAATTCCATTAAAAAAAAAATTGGTGTCATTATTAACTTTCTGTCCAAGCTTGTATAATCTACTGCCTTGTTCAATTGTAAAAAATATTCTGTGCCTAAAATTCACATTTCTATCACAATTATCATACTGTAAACATGGTAAGCTAACTTCATTAAAATTAATAGTCCTGTCAATAGCATGGAATTACAATTCAAATGTAGTTTTTTTGTAAGCCTTTCAAAAGAATTCAAAATATGAAAAATTAATGAAAATTAATTTAAGCCATCAGACACTTGAAAAGTGGCACATCACATCTCTAATGTAATCATTTGAACTTTTCAACAGAAATAGCACTGCAAAAATATTAAGGACATACTTCTGTATTTTGGTAGTTATGCTGTCAACATTTAACAAGATTTCTTCAACTTGGACTTGTTTTAAATGTTTTATGCCACTTCAAGTTGTCAAAGACGTGCTGTGAAATACAGCCGACAAGATTGCGCACCAAACACGAAGCAAGGCCAAAGCGCATGCGGTGCAGGAGAACAAAGGACTTCTTTCATTTAAGGTTTGTGATAAACCATCAAACTCATTCGTTAAAAGGACTCTATAGTAATATAAAGCGAGTTTTTCTGGACATTATCATGCAAGAAAAGTTTATTTTTGGGACCGCGATCACCGCGTAATGATTTTCAAAGGTTGCATTACAAACATTTAACTGTCCCATGTGATCAGCCAGTGCGATTGGAAGTCCATGCTCAATTATTGCCTCCGTAAATAAAACTTCGGCATTTATCACATCCAAAGAATCTGTTTGGGCGACGAAAAACGTTGAAAGTTTTCCACTTGTATCGCTAGCAACGGCATTAGACTTGTTTTTTTGTCCCAACGTGGTCTTTTACATCGCTAATTCCTCCGTGTCCGATCGAAAAATCTTGTCTGCACAAGGTGCAATTCGCGTAGTTTTCACCCTTTTTTTTTTTTTAATTAATGAAAAACCGTATTTTTTATCACTGCAACCGTAACCCGGAATAGGTTGATGAAAACCGTACGAATTACGGGAAAACCGGAGTAGTTGGCAGGTATGTATTTGCAAAAAATAACAACGTTTTCCAATGTGAACATTAAGTATCTTGTCTTTGCAGTCTATTCAATTGAATATCAGTTGAAAAGGATTTTGCAAATCATTGTATTCTCTTTTTATTTAACATTTACACAACGTGACAACTTCACTGCTTTTGGGGTTTGTAGATTATGCTTTAAAGAATGTATAAATCTTCATTGGAGTAAAGTCGAAAACTTCAAAGCATGTTGTGGCGAGGGATGACTGTATATCAACTATGTATTCATCTAAATGTCTTTCAGTGGTTTTTGTTAGGCTTGATTGTAAACGCTTTGAAGGCGTTTTTGATTGATTGATTGAAACTTTTATTAGTAGATTGCAGAGGTGGGACCAAGTCATTGTTTTGCAAGTCACAAGTAAGTCTCAAGTCTTTGCCCTCAAGTCCGAGTCAAGTCCCGAGTCAAGACAGGCAAGCCCCGAGTCAAGTCCAAAGTCAAGACTGGAAAGTCTCAAGTCAAGTCTTAAGTCCTGCATTTTGAGTTTCGAGTCCTTTCAAGTCCTTTTAACCACAGACTAATATATTAACACAGATTGTGTATGCTTTTCAAAGGCTGTATTTATTTATTAAAACAAGTGCATTTTAAATTGCAGGAAAGAAAATTGTGCTGACATTGCACTTTATAATAGCACTATTAACCAGTCATTTTAAACATTAACTCATTCCTTTACAGAACAAACACATTGAAAAATAAAGTGCAAATGTACTTATTTGTACAAAAGTGTTAACATTGAAAAAACATGACATATACGTGAACATAACAAAAAAGTTGTACTTTTTATATGTCAGGGCCCTATGCTGCATTGCATTTGCAAAAGACCAAATTAGCCAAGAGTCTTGTCAGTCATTTGTGCACGATGGGGGCGTAGTATGATGCCACCATGGCTGAAAACTCGCTCCACTGGAGCACTGGAGGCAGGCACTGCCAAGACTCTCATGGCCACTCGGAACAGTGAAGGAAGAGTCTTCATGTTCAATGCCCAGAACAAAAGGGGGGGAGAGTTTTTTTGGGTTGGTGCACTACTTGTAAGTGTATCTTGTGTTTTTTATGTTGATTTAATTTAAAAAAAAAAAATATATATATATATATATATATATATATTTCTTGTGCGGCCCGATACCAATCGATCCACGGACCAGTACCGGGCCGCGGCCCGGTGGTTGGGGACCACTGAGGTAAACAACCAACAGTATGTCAGAAAGCTAGCTAAAACGGTACACATATTCATAATATAGTATACATTTTAACTGACCTTTATTTTACTATTTTTGTCTTTTTTTTAGGTGGCTAAAATACGCGGTGCTGCTGACCGCCATCTAACGTTACGTGTGATATATTGACTAACGTAACCCTGCTTAAAAAAATCACTGAACAAAAAGTATGAATAAGGTAGTGAACTGCAACAGATTCCCGTGTTTGCAATAACGTTATAACGTTAGCAGTGAGTTTACAGCCTCACTGATTTAACTACACAGCAAATAAAAGTCACGTTACTTAGCCAATAAACGTTATCTTACATTCAAAACTTACCGTTCTTTGTGCAACTTCAAATGCCGGACGAAGTTGGAAGTTGTTGCCTCTCCATCGGTAATTTTCGAACCACATGTGTTGCATGCTGCAAACCGTTTTGTGTTGACCACCTCGTAATTTTTATACCCAAACAAAATTATTTTAGGCATCATTTTTTGTTCACTGGCGTGTGGTTTGGACATGTCTTCTTCGTTGGTTGTCCTGCAATTTGATTGGATGAATGCTGTGTGATGAAAACAAAGTAGATCTAATTTGATTGGCTGTTGTACTGAGAGCACACCAGCTGACACACGCAACGCTGATAGACAAGTACACAATGAAAAATACGGAGCGCTCCCGAATAACTTTTTCATCTTTGGGTTTTGGGGAAAGTAGCAAGTCATGTCAAGTCATGTCAAGTCAAAAGGCTCAAGTCCAAGTGAAGTCACAAGTCATTGA
>NC_084558.2:50223327-50225827 GCF_033978685.3 Nerophis lumbriciformis | reverse complement strand
AGGCTAACGACATAAGAGCCAATGTCAAACCTGTATGGTTACATTGGCCTTTTTCCCCCCAGTTAGCTAGTTTTTTTTGTTAACCTGTCGATGGGCTTGTCCATTGTATGTTAGCATAAAAGAGCAAACGAGCCAATGTTTATCCTGGATGATTTCATCGCTTTTTTTTCAGTAAGCTAGTTTTTCCCTTAGCCTGTCAATAGGCTTGTATATTGTATGTTAGCATTAAGCTAACGGCATAAGAGCCAATGTTTATCCTGTATGCTTTCATTGCTTTTTTTCAATAAACTAGTTTTTTCGTTAGCCTGTCAATGGGCTTGTCCTTTGTATGTTAGCATTAGGCTAACGACATAAGAGCCAATGTCAATCCTGTATGGCTACATTGGCCTTTTTTCCCCCAGTTAGCTAGTTTTTTTGTTAGCCTGTCGATGGGCTTGTCCATTGTATGTTAGCATAAAAGAGCAAACGAGCCAATGTTTATCCTGTATGCTTTCATTGCTTTTTTTCAATAAACTAGTTTTTTCGTTAGCCTGTCAATGGGCTTGTCCTTTGTATGTTAGCATTAGGCTAACGACATAAGAGCCAATGTCAATCCTGTATGGTTACATTGGCCTTTTTTCCCCCAGTTAGCTAGTTTTTTTGTTAGCCTGTCAATAGGCTTGTATATTGTATGTTAACATTAAGCTAACAGCATAAGAGCCAATGTTTATCCTGTATGCTTTCATTGCTTTTTTTCAATAAACTAGTTTTTTCGTTAGCCTGTCAATGGGCTTGTCCTTTGTAACATCAGAGCCAATGTCAATCCTGTATGGTAACATTGGCCTTTTTCCCCCCAGTTAGCTAGTTTTTTCGTTAGCCTGTCGATGGACTTGTCCGTTGTATGTTAGCATAAAAGAGCAAACGAGCCAATGTTTATCCTGGCTGATTTCATTGCTTTTTTTCGATTAGCTAGTTTTTTTCTTAGCCTGTCAATAGGCTTGTCCATTGTATGTTAGCATTAAGCTAACGCCATAAGAGCCAATGATTATCCTGTATGCTTTCATTGCTTTTTTTCAGTAAACTAGTTTTTTCGTTAGCCTGTCAATGGGCTTGTCCGTTGTATGTTAGCTAAGGACATAAGAGCCAATGTCAATCTTGTATGGTTTCATTGGCCTTTTTTCCCCCAGTTAGCTAGTTTTTTCGTTAGCCTGTCGATGGGCTTGTCCATTGTTTGTTAGCATTAAGCTAAGAGCAAACAAGCCAATGTTTATCCTGGCTGATTTCATTGCTTTTTTTCGATTAGCTAGTTTTTTTCTTAGCCTGTCAATAGGCTTGTCCATTGTATGTTAGCATTAAGCTAACGCCATAAGAGCCAATGATTATCCTGTATGCTTTCATTGCTTTTTTTCAGTAAACTAGTTTTTTCGTTAGCCTGTCAATGGGCTTGTCCGTTGTATGTTAGCTAAGGACATAAGAGCCAATGTCAATCTTGTATGGTTTCATTGGCCTTTTTTCCCCCAGTTAGCTAGTTTTTTCGTTAGCCTGTCGATGGGCTTGTCCATTGTTTGTTAGCATTAAGCTAAGAGCAAACAAGCCAATGTTTATCCTGGCTGATTTCATTGCTTTTTTTCGATTAGCTAGTTTTTTTCTTAGTCTGTCAATAGGCTTGGCCATTGTATGTTAGCATTAAGCTAACGGCATAAGAGCCAATGTTTATCCTGTATGCTTTCATTGCTTTTTTTTGGTAAACTAGTTTTTTCGTTAGCCTGTCAATATGCTTGTCCGTTGTATGTTAGCATTAAGCTAACAAAATAAGAGCCAGTGTCAATCCTGTATGGTTTCATTGGCCTTTTTTCCTCCAGTTAGCTAGTTTTTTCGTTAGCCTGTCGATGGGCTTGTCCATTGTATGTTAGTATTAAGCTAAGAGCAAACGAGCCAATGTTTATCCTGGATGATTTCATTGCTTCTTTTTTTTTTTCGGTTAGCTAGTTTTTCCCTTAGCCTGTCAATAGGCTTGTATATTGTATGTTAGCATTAAGCTAACAGCATAAGAGCCAATGTTTATCCTGTATGCTTTCATTGCGTTTTTTCAGTAAACTAGTTTTTACGTTAGCCTGTCAATAGGCTTGTCCGTTGTATGTTAGCATTAAGCTAACAAAATAAGAGCCAGTGTCAATCCTGTATGGTTTCATTGGCCTTTTTTCCTCCAGTTAGCTAGTTTTTTCGTTAGCCTGTCGATGGGCTTGTCCATTGTATGTTAGCATTAAGCTAAGAGCAAACGAGTCAATGTTTATCCTGGATGATTTCATTGCTTCTTTTTTTTCTCGGTTAGCTAGTTTTTCCCTTAGCCTGTCAATAGGCTTGTATATTGTATGTTAGCATTAAGCTAACGGCATAAGAGCCAATGTTTATCTTGTATGCTTTCATTGCTTTTTTTCAGCAAACTAGTTTTTTTGTGGCAAAGTCTTCTCAGTTATTGATCTATGAATAGGGGTATTGCTTTTTTCACAAATACTGTTTG
>NC_084558.2:50043327-50218327 GCF_033978685.3 Nerophis lumbriciformis | reverse complement strand
ACATATATATATATATATATACATATATATATACACACATATACACATATATATATATATATACGTACACACATATATACATACATATATACACATACATACATATATGCACATACATACATACATACATACATACAATGTAGTGGAATATTTGATGTAAAGTAATAGATTTTTGATGTATTGTTATTTTTTGAGCAATTAACGTTTACATTTTTTTTAAATAAACAAAAACAAATATTGCTAAATCTCAAGGTTCCAAAAGGGCCCCACTCATTAATGTGTTAAAATAAGTCATACAATATATTTATATATATTATATTAGTTATATGACTGTAAGGTGAGAAAATTAGCTCAAAAAGCTAGCACTTTAATGTTAGCATGCAGCAAAAATAATAATAATACTTAGTTACAATTAGTACATGTAGTACCACTCGCCGCCACCTGCGGCAGTAACGTTCAGTCCGCCACCGTTCATATGCGCGAGGAAGACGATGAAAAAAAAAAAGGTAATAATGTGACTAATATCACATCCATGAAGCAATATATTGTCATAACTCCAATTTTAGGGCAGTTTTCTGTCACAAAGTTGTTCAAATCACTACGCAGTGAATGTTGTTCGAGCTACCGCAGCTAAGCTAGCATGTCGGGTTCAAAATGGCGCTAAGCTATTTGTAAACAGCATTCATTGTGGGATAAATACAAGTCTGTCATATCTACAGAGTAGAGCTCGTTTTAAACACTCAACTTGAACATTTCACATGAGCAATCTTAATCACCGAGGTAGTTATCTGTCCCATATTTTAGCCATGTCATAAACTCACCAATTTCTGGCTTCCTTCACCTGACACTCTAACCAGTGGGCGGTCCGATCCAAATATTAATATTACATTATCGAACAAAAGCTAAAATAATTTTAAAAAATCATTCAATTATCTTTAAAAAATGTCCCAATCAAAACGTATCGGTGTATTTATTATCGGATCAATACTAGGATTTATTGCATAGACATCTTCTAAGGGTACGCAGCATCGAGCGCTACTGCCTACTGGCGCTGACGAGACGCAGGGCCGCCATCTTGGAGTGGTGATCCGCTCCACTCAGTGCAATTCATTTGGCAGGAGCAATGAACTGTCATTGCATTTAATTAATTTTACCTCACTGAATACCACTGATTTTCACGCGGTTTTTTTGTCATACGTGTAGCTATGATAAAGGACACATGTTTTATTATTCATAGTTTGCTTAACAGTAATAGTATATTATTATATGCTATAAGCAGAGGTGGGTAGTAACGCGCTACATTTACTACGTTACATCTACTTGAGTAACTTTTGGGATAAATTGTACTTCTAAGAGTAGTTTTAATGCAACATACTTTTACTTTTACTTAAGTATATTTATAGAGAAGGAACGCTACTTTTACTCCGCTACTTTTATCTACATTCAGCTCGCTACTCGCTACTAATTTTTATCGATCTGTTAATGCACGCTTTGTTTGTTTTGGTCTGTCAGACAGACCTTCAAAGTGCCTGCCTTACTGGTGACGTTTCACTTCGTTCCACCAATCAGATGCAGTCACTGGAGACGTTGGACCAATCAAACAGAGCCAGGTGGTCACATGACCTGACTTAATTAAACAAGTTGAAAAACTTATTGGGGTGTTACCATTTAGTGGTCAATTGTACGGAATATGTACTGTACTGTGCAATCTAATAATAAAAGTTCAAATCAATCAATCAAAAGTGTGAAGGAAAAAAGATACTTGTTTTATTTCAACCGTACCGTCAAAAGCCTCAAGACTGACAGCACATGAGGACGTTCCTGTCTTCACAATAAAAGTGCCGCTCCATCGCGCCTGCGCTTTCAAAACAAGAGTCTCCGAAAGCCAGCGCAAACAAGCTAGCAAGCTACGGAGTTTGACACCAATATATTTCTTGTAAAGTGTATAAAAACGAATATGGAAGCTGGACAAATAGGATGCCAAAAACCCACCACTTTCATGTGGTATTAGACAGAAAGGAGGAACTTTTCTTCTCCTCCATTTGAAAACGTGGACGTTATCATCACGACTGTCTGATTACAATCAACGCAAGTCATCAGAATCAGGTAATACACCAACTTATATTCTAGTCTTCATGAAAGAAAGGAATCTATATGTGTTAAACATGCATGTATATTCATTAAAACACCTTTAACATGTAAACAAAAACAGCAAAATAAATACTTATAAATTATATACTGTATATATCAATGTATGTATATGTATGTATGTATGTATGTATGTATGTATATATATATATATGATATGAGTGTGTATGTTACTCATCAGTTACTCAGTACTTGAGTAGTTTTTTCACAACATACTTTTTACTTTTACTCAAGTAAATATTTGGGTGACTACTCCTTACTTTTACTTGAGTAATAAATCCCTAAAGTAACAGTACTCTTACTTGAGTACAATTTCTGGCTACTCTACCCACCTCTGGCTATAAGTGACCAGACGTCCGAGATCAAAACTGGGAATATAATCCCAGAGAAGGGGGGAAAAAAACGGTCAGCTATTTTTAAATTGAAGAAACAATATGATTAGGTTATATATACATGTGTATATCCTACATAAAACATGTATGAATACATTAGATGTATATATATCTTATAGAATGTATCTCTGTTGCTGCAGCAGTAGAGAGTTTATTATGTTTTGACACTTTGTATTGATATTTTGGATTACATTCTTCCTTTAAATGATCATGTTTACAGTGATTGTTTTATACGTATTTTTTATGTATGTCGCTTTGGATAAAAGCATCAGCCAAATACTTCAACATAAACATATATAAACACCTGAAAGTCCTTATATCAGCTAAAACCAACAATCTGTTTCACTTGATTCAGAATAAAACCAAATTCTGTCTTACAATCTTTATCTTCATCATTTATTTCAACTTTATGTTATTCAAGTATGACATTTTTAAATGTAATTAATGTCATTGACAAGCAATTCTATTATGGTCGTACTCTTGTTTGCTAGCGGCTACGATTTCAGTACTATTGAAGATCTTTGCTCCTTCTCGACTCTGTGCTAATATTCTTTTCACAAAATACAACCAATAGTACGTTAATGTTAAATTTTACTTGTGAAAAGTAATCCCCCGATTCCTATTTTCAAGTCAGCTCATTTGAGCAGGAAAACGCTGAACACCATCTTTATTTTCTACCTGTCAACTGTCAGTTTAGGCTGCTCGCCAGCTCATCACCACTTCAAGATGGCGGCCCAATTTCTCGCGTCACAGCAGCCAATGCTGCATCTACTTATAAGATGTCTATGTTAATACCTGCCATTGGCTGATCTTCTTCTTAGGTTTCATGGCAGGTTGTAATTGTCACATTAAAGGCGCGTAGCGCCACCTACTGTATCGGAGTATGTAGAAGAATAAAGTTGAAATCACCAAACTTTTATTACAGACTGCAAGTTCCTGTTTAGCGTTACACATCGACATATATCAACATGAGATTATTTATATGGCTCTGACTTCAAGGTACATAAATGTAAATTAAAAAAATTACCCTGTTTGAACTAAATGCAAAGTGCACAAATAACGTTGACCCCAGTCAACGGCATCACATCACACAATAGTTTTTTTTTTGTTTTTTTTTGTCAAAAGTGTAAAGGGTTACATTCAGATTACATGGGAGTAACTGTAACATGAGGATATTGTTTTTGTACAAATGATATCAAACTCCTCTGGTGCCAGCAGTGGCCCCATGCATCAATTTCAACTGCATCCACACATAATAAACAACCAAAGAGCAGCTCGGGTTGAAATACGACCGTATTTGGCAACATGTGTCGGCATAGAAGGTGAAAAATGAAAAACACAACATGGAGGTAATACTTGATTTTGGCACGACATTACAGTTAGAAATGTTTCTTAAACCGCGTACAGTGGGTCGAGTTGGGTTTTTGCCCCATTCCTGTGAGAATCCTGCATGTGACTGACGCATTAGGGCAGAGGTGTCAAAGTCGTTTTCACCGAGGGCCACATCGCAGTTATGTTTGGCCCAAGTCAATACTATTATTACACTTTTTTTTTAATGCATTTTATTAGTAGATTTTTTTTAACTAAAATGTAAAAAAAAAATATGGTAAGTTGAAATAATTTCACCTCAAAATGTAGTGTATATTACTGTAAATGGAAAAACATTACTGCTCTTTTTATGGTAAAAAAAAAAAAGTCCTCAGTTGCCAAAATTTTACTGTAAAATTTACATTTGTTTTTTTTAATGTAAATTTTAAAAAAAGTGCAATTTTACAGTCAAATTTTGGCACCCGAGCTGCCACTTTTTTGTTGTTGTTTTTTTACCGCAAATCAACAAATGTAGATTTTTTTGGTGTATTACTGTAAATGGAAAAACATTACTGCTCTTTTTATCCATCCATTCATTTTCTACCGCTTGTCCCTTTTGGGGTCGCGGGGGTTTCTGGAGCCTATCTCAGCTGTATTCAGGCGGAAAGCAGGGTACACCCTGGACAAGTCGCCACCTCATCGCAGTTGCCAGAATTTTACTGTAAAATTTCCATTCGTTTTTTAATGTAAATGTTTTTTTTAAATGCAATTTTACAGTCAAATTTTGGCACCTAAGCTGTCAATTTTTTTAATTTTTTTTTTTATACCGCAAATCAACAACTGTAGATTTTTCGGTGTATTTCTGTAAATGCCAAAACGGCACCACAATTTTTTACAGTAAAAAAAGTACCGTTTTTTTTTTCATTTAGAGAAAAATGCTGTAGAAACCACAATAAATTTCACAATTTTACCATGAAATCTATTGCTACTTTTTCATTGCACAATTAGCTTTAAAATCATTATTATTAGTATTTATTTCTATTTAAAAAACGGTTTGAATGTTTAATCATATATTTTTGCATGACTAGACAATATTTAAGTAACATAATTTGCGATTGCGTGGAGTAATTTTTTTTTTTGCTCCCAAAATAGAAAGAAATAATACATTTAGTAAGAAAAGTTACAGTACTTTTTTGTATACATATTATTTCCAGGCTTTACAGGGCCAAATAAAATGAAGTGGCCCCCGGGGCCTCGAGTTTGACACCTGTGCATTAAGAAGTGGGACTATCCGGGACCACCAGGTGGCATCTGTGAGCAGATAAATACCGCATTATCTCTTTCTTTTTGGGACTTATCAGCATTCTTCACTCAGGCGTTGAGTGAGGAACGAGGCAAAAGCCAAACCGGACGCACTTTAATTGTACTGGTAACATGCGTGTTTATAAAAAAAAAAAAAAAACACAAAAAAGCACACATAGTAATTATTAAAACATTAAAATTATTTTCGAACCTATTTGCGTCATCCGCAACGTGGTCACTGGGAAAGTTGCCGCAATGTAAACAAAGAGCCACGAATAAGTCGCCCCCTGTGTCAACCCTTAAAAATATCATATTGCACTCTGAGCAGGACTCATACTGCTCTGGCCTGTTCAAACCATCTCCACAAACAAAAATACATGATATATAGGTATAGAATTAATAAAGTATTCCGTAATACTATTATTATTATACATATTCACACTGATATATAGATTATTTCGGCATTATAATAGGAAATATACATATTTATACGTTGCTATGACTATATAGGCAGCGGCCCGGATATAACATAATAACTATTCTAGCGTATTCTCTCCTCCAAACAATACAAATAAATGCTCGCGGTACGAATCAAAGCCTCCCATGCACAGAGAGGCTTCAATACAGGTCGAGACTGGTTTGAAATCAGGCCAGCGGGGGGGGGAAACCCCAAAGAGAGTAAAAACAGCATAAACACGATCAAGCCGCTATTTAGTCAACCTACAGCGCGACAAAGTACGACAATCCTTATGGGGGGTTTTTCCACCGACAAACACTATTAGAATCACGCGCCGGCTCGAGAGCGACCACGGCGTACTCTGGTTGGGGTGGGTGGGGGGGGGAACGGCGCCAACTGTCGAGATGCGAGCGAGTTTCGCATGGTGGTTGGCGGGGGGGGGTACGGGAGCATTATCGCAGCAAAACTATTTGCACATACCTCAATCGGTGCGTCTGGAACCTGATTCACGTGTCCCTGTACTCATTTGTGCGTCTGTATCTCAATCTGTGTGTTCTGGCAATGCTTACTTAATGGGGACATGGCTCTGTTTACACAGTCACCTTTAGGGGACCTCTGACGGTATGGGGACAAAAAAAACAGGGAAACCTTTTTAAATGATAGTCAGATCCATTCTGAAGATGCCTAAGTGATTTCCATCCGTCTATATATGGTAGTTGGAGTTGCAGACCACTTCGTTACTGCTAAATAGCAGTTTTCAGTCATGTCAGAGAAGATGCAGGATTTGCTTTAACATTTAAGTCAGACCTGGGCAAATTGAGTTAAAGGGGAACATTATCACCAGACCTATCCATCCATCCATCCATCTTCTTCCGCTTATCCGAGGTCGGGTCGCGGGGGCAGCAGCCTAAGCAGGGAAGCCCAGACTTCCCTCTCCCCAGCCACTTCGTCCAGCTCTTCCTGGAGAACCCCGAGGCGTTCCCAGGCCAGCCGGGAGACATAGTCTTCCCAACGTGTCCTGGGTCTTCCCCGCGGCATCCTACCGGTCGGACGTGCCCTAAACACCTCCCTAGGGAGGCGTTCGGGTGGCATCCTGACCAGATGCCCGAAACACCTCATCTGGCTCCTCTCGATGTGGAGGAGCAGCGGCTTTACTTTGAGCTCCCCCCGGATGGCAGAGCTTCTCACCCTATCTCTAAGGGAGAGCCCCGCCACCCGGCGGAAGAAACTCATTTCGGCCGCTTGTACCCGTGATCTTGTCCTTTCGGTCATGACCCAAAGCTCATGACCATAGGTGAGGATGGGAACGTAGATCGACCGGTAAATTGAGAGCTTTGCCTTCCGGCTCAGCTCCTTCTTCACCACAACGGATCGATACAGCGTCCGCATTACTGAAGACGCCGCACCGATCCGCCTGTCGATCTCACGATCCACTCTTCCCTCACTCGTGAACAAGACTCCGAGGTACTTGAACTCCTCCACTTGGGGCAAGATCTCCTCCCCAACTTTTCCCGGGCGAGAACCATGGACTCGGACTTGGAGGTGCTGATTCTCATCCCAGTCGCTTCACACTCGGCTGCGAACCGATCCAGCGAGAGCTGGAGATCCTGGCCAGATGAAGCCATCAGGACCACATCATCTGCAAAAAGCAGAGACCTAATCCTGCAGCCACCAAACCAGATCTTCTCAACGCCTTGACTGCGCCGAGAAATTCTGTCCATAAAAGTTATGGACAGAATGGGTGACAAAGGGCAGCCTTGGCGGAGTTCAACCCTCACTGGAAACGTGTCCGACTTACTGCCGGCAATGCGGACCAAGCTCTGGCACTGATCATACAGGGAGCGGACTGCCACAATCAGACAGTCTGATACCCCATACTCTTCATATCCCCATATACCGGCACCCAGACACATTTTTTTCCTCTAAATTTGGCCCCCCGAGTCAAAATAATTGCCCAGGCCTGATTTAAGTGGTGAAAGTTCCTATAAGAGGATCATGTCATATTTAATTTGAGCTTTTTTTTTTTTTTTTAATGGTCCTCAGTAGTCAAGTACAAATTTGTGTGAATTATGCAAAATGATTTAAATTTGGTCCCCATGAACCATATGAACTCTTTTTCCCCAGTAAGTGAACAGCACATTACTTCATCAATGCAGAGATTTAAAGGCGCGTATGAGCTAACTGGGCAGTGGACATTTTACACCATTTTTTTATGCTTCCACAACCTGTAGAAAGGGTGGTCCCCACAAGTAAGAATCAAAAACTTGGTCCCCATTCCAAATGATAACCAGTATGTGTGTGTGTGTGTCTTTGTGTTCAGATTTGTGTGAAACAGGAACCGGTTGTCTTTTTGCACGTGACTTTTGCTTTGTACTTGTCTGTCCTTTCCCTACACCAGGCCTGGGCAATTATTTTGCCTCGAGGAGCCAAATTTAGAGGAAAAAAAAATGTGTCTGGGGGCCGTTATATCTGATGTTTAGGAACACTAATACAAAACCTCACAATAATGTCTGATTGAATGCTAAAAACGTTATGACAGTCCGCCTTAAAAAAACGGAATGGAATTTTATGGGTTTTTTTACTGAATGAGACAGCCAGAATGTACATGAAAGTAAAGAATGTTGGATTTACAATATTAACTATGAAGGATAAAACACTGAATATTGACAATATATGAACGTCACACCTAGGGTTTCAAAATTCCGGGAATATTCAAAGTTGGAAACTTTCCATGGGAATTAATGGGAATTAACATTGAATGCAACATGCTAGACCTTGCAGCATGATTATGAGCTAAAACAACCGGATTACCGATAACCTAAGCTGTTTTTTTTACATGCTTTTTTTAATTTCTCTTTGCTATTTGGGCTTATTGGACCCTAATTAGAATAAAAACTAAGAATAATCTTTTGATATGATGTACTTAGTCCATAAGTACACAAACGTGTACTTCATGTTTAGTGACATGCTAATTCTTATTTTTACAGATCTGGTGTGCAGCGTAAACGGGGGCCACAGAGCAGACCTGAGTAAATTAAGCGGCCCAGGTTAATCTTTTCAATCTGGCCCCCCGGACATTCCCAAATCATTTTTTAGATTTTTAAGATGTAAAGTGTAGCTGCCATTATGATGTGCACTCATGTTTTCTAATGACCGTAAGTCTGCAATCTGCACTTATGCATGATATACTAGTTACTATGGTAATGTAATTAGTTGCTATGGTCATCTAATTAGTTACTATGGTCTTCTAATGAGTTACTATGGTCATCTAATGAGTGACTATGGTCATCTAATTAGTTACTATGGTCATCTCATTAGTTACCATGGTAATCTAATTAGTTACCATGGTCATCTAATGAGTTACTATGGTCATCTAATGAGTTACTATGGTCATCTAATTAGTTACTATGATCATCTAATGAGTTACTATGGCCATCTAATGAGTTACTATGGTCATCTAATGAGTTACTATGGTCATCTAATGAGTTACTATGGTCATTTAATGAGTTACTATGGTCATCTAATGAGTTACTATGGTCATCTAAGTAGTTACTATGGTCATCTAATGAGTTACTATGGTCATTTAATGAGTTACTATGGTCATCTAATTAGTTACTATGGTCATCTAATTAGTTACTATGGTCATCTAATGAGTTACTTTGGTCATCTAATGAGTTACTATGGTCATCTAATGAGTTACTATGGTCATCTAAGTAGTTACTATGGTCATCTAATGAGTTACTATGGTCATCTAATTAGTTACTATGGTCATCTAATGAGTTACTATGGTCATCTAATGAGTTACTATGGTCATTTAATGAGTTACTATGGTAATCTAATGAGTTACTATGGTCATCTAAGTAGTTACTATGGTCATCTTATGAGTTACTATGGTCATTTAATGAGTTACTATGGTCATCTAAGTAGTTACTATGGTCATCTAATGAGTTACTTTGGTCATCTAATGAGTTACTATGGTCATCTAAGTAGTTACTATGGTCATCTAATGAGTTACTATGGCCATCTAATGAGTTACTATGGTCATCTAATGAGTTACTATGGTCATCTAATGAGTTACTATGGTCATTTAATGAGTTACTATGGTCATCTAATGAGTTACTATGGTCATCTAATGAGTTACTATGGTCATCTAATGAGTTACTATGGTCATTTAATGAGTTACTATGGTCATCTAAGTAGTTACTATGGTCATCTAATGAGTTACTATGGTCATCTAATTAGTTACTATGGTCATCTAATGAGTTACTATGGTCATCTAATGAGTTACTATGGTCATTTAATGAGTTACTATGGTAATCTAATGAGTTACTATGGTCATCTAAGTAGTTACTATGGTCATCTTATGAGTTACTATGGTCATTTAATGAGTTACTATGGTCATCTAAGTAGTTACTATGGTCATCTAATGAGTTACTTTGGTCATCTAATGAGTTACTATGGTCATCTAAGTAGTTACTATGGTCATCTAATGAGTTACTATGGTCATCTAAGTAGTTACTATGGTCATCTAATGAGTTACTATGGTCATCTAATGAGTTACTTTGGTCATCTAATGAGTTACTATGGTCATCTAATGAGTTACTATGGTCATTTAATGAGTTACTATGGTAATCTAATGAGTTACTATGGTCATCTAAGTAGTTACTATGGTCATCTTATGAGTTACTATGGTCATCTTATGAGTTACTATGGTCATCTAATGAGTTACTATGGTCATCTAAGTAGTTACTATGGTCATTTAATGAGTTACTATGATCATCTAATGAGTTACTATGGTCATCTAATAAATTGCTATGGTCATCTAATTAGTTACTATGGTCATCTAATGAGTTACTAGGGTCATCTAGTTACTATGGTCATCTAATGAGTTACTATGGTCACCTAATTAGTTACTATGGTCATCTAATGAGTTACTATGGTCATCTAGTTACTATGTCATCTAATTAGTCACTATGGTCATCTAATGAGTTACTATGGCCATCTAATTAGTTACCATGGTAATCTTAATTAGTTACTATGGTCATCTAATTAGTGTCTATGGTCATCTAATTAGTTACTATGGTAATGTAATTAGTTACTATGGTCATCTAATTAGTTACTATGGTAATTAAGTCACAGCAGCTCAGACAAGGCACCAAGCAATGTGGGTGGGGAGCGTTTCCACAGAGCCTGAAATGCGGGTGTCAGGGACAGACGCGGGAGGAGATTTTCACAACAAAGTTCTATCCATCCATTTTCTACCGCTTGTCCCTAAAGCTTAGTGATATATCAAATAATAGTTTTTTTTGTTTACCCTTAGCGTTCAAATTTGGCTGTTTGTTACATTTATGTTGTGTTTCGCTTGATTGTAAAATATGTTGTTTGAGAGTGGGTGTGACGTTCATATGTTGTCAATATTCAGTGTTTTACCCTTCATAGTTAATATTGTAATCTTTATTTTCATGTACATTCTGGCTGTCTCAGTTAAAAAACGTACAATTCCATTCCGTTTTTTTAAGGCGGTCTGTCATAACGTTTTTAGCTTTCAATCAGGCATTATGGTGAGGTTTTGTGTTAGTGTTCCTAAAAATCAGATAAACCGGCCCCCAGATACATTTTTGTCCTCTAAATTTGTCCCCCCCCCCGAGACAAAATAATTGCCCAGGCCTGCCATAGAGGGTCTGATGTGGTGGCGTCAACACAGAACAACCTGAGTGGGCGCACGGCGCAGACTAGTGGCGAGTCTTTTTACACCTCAGGTGCAAAAAGACAGCCAATCAGGGTCCCTGCGCCACACAAATCTAAATACACAGACACGTGTATACCAGGTCACGTGGTGTGCATTCACATGCGCCACATGACATCGGAGGCGGGCGCTACAAAAGGGGCGTGGCCACCTACATCCGGTGTGGCGAGAGGAGACCGTTGAGCTGGGTAGCCGTCCTTGTTGACCGCTGTTAGACGCCACATCGCACGATACGCGTGAGCCTTCGGACGCTTTATTGAACGCTTTTGACGGTTCAACGACATGTTGTCTGCAGACCAACTGAGCAGGTTATTTATGTCATTCACGACATTGCATCCCGGAACTCTGCGTGCGCTGGACCGGCCAAACAGGAAGTCCGACAAGTACTCAACCCAGCTGACTTTCTAGCGAAGCCAGATTGAAATACGGACATTTTTTTTTTTTTTACACACACAAATTGAGATACAGACGCACAAATATCAGGTTACACACGCACAGATTGAGATACGCATTTGCAAATGCAAACCCCAAAAACCACTCGAGTTGTCACGTTGTGTAAATGGTAAATAAAAACAGAATACAATTATTTTCTAATCCTTTTCAACCTATATTCAATTGAATAGACTGCAAAGACAAGATATTTAACGTTCTAACTGGTAAACGTTGTTATTTTTGGCAAATATTAGGCGGTACTGCATCAAAAAGCGACATCGGCGTGTAAAGGATATCACCACATGGGCTCAGGAACACTTCAGAAAACCCCTGTCGGTAACTACAGTTGGTCGCTACATCTGCAAGTGCAAGTTAAAACTCTACTATGCAAAGCGAACGTCATTTATCAACAACACCCAGACACGCCGCCGGCTTCGCTGGGCCCGAGCTCATCTAAGATGGACTGATGCAAAGTGGAAAAGTGTTCTGTGGTCTGACGAGTCCACATTTCATGATTTGTAAATCCTTTTCAACCTATATTCAATTGAATAGACTGCAAAGACAAGATATTTAACGTTCGAACTGGTAAACTTTGTTATTTTTGGCAAATATTAGCTCACTTGGAATTTGATGCCGGCAACAAGTTTTTAAAAAAGCTGGCATAAGTTGCAAAAAAGACTGAGAAAGTTGAGAAATGCTCATCAAACACTTATTTGGAACATCCCACAGGTGAACAGGCGAATTGGGAACAGGTGGGTGCCATGATTGGGAATAAAAGTAGAGTCCATGAAATGCTCAGTCATTCACAAACAAGGATGGGGGCGAGGGTCACCACTTTGTCAACAAATGCCTGAGCAAATTGTTTAAGAACAACATTTCTCAACCAGCTATTGCAAGGAATTTCATCATCTACGCTCCGTAATATCATCAAAAGGTTCAGAGAATCTGGAGAAATCACTGCACGTAAGCGGCAAGGCCCGTGACCTTCAATCCCTCAGGCTGTACTGCAGCAAAAAGCGACATCAGTGTGTAAAGGATATCACCACCTGGGCTCAGGAACACTTCAGAAAACCCACTGTCAGTAACTACAGTTGGTCGCTACATCTGCAAGTGCAAGTTAAAACTCTACTATGCAAAGCAAACGTCATTTATCAACAACACCCAGAAACTCCGCCGGCTTCGCTGGGCCTGAGCTCATCTAAGATGGACTGATGCAAAGTGGAAAAGTGTTCTGTGGTCTGACGAGTCCACATTTCATGATTTGTAAATCCTTTTCAACCTATATTCAATTGAATAGACTGCAAAGACAACATATTTAACGTTCTAACTGGTAAACGTTGTTATTTTTTGCAATATTAGCTCATTTGAAATTTGATGCCGGCAACAAGTTTTTAAAAAAGCTGGCACAAGTTGCAAAAAAGACTGAGAAAGTTGAGGAATGCTCATCAAACACGTATTTGGAACATCCCACAGGTGAACAGGCTAATTGGGAACAGGTGGGTGCCATGATTGGGTATAAAAGCAGCTTCCATGAAATGCTCAGTCGTTCACAAACAAGGACGGGGCGAGGGTCACCACTTTGTCAACAAATGCCTGAGCAAATTGTTTAAGAACAACATTTCTCAACCAGCTATTGCAAGGAATTTAGGGATTTCACCATCTACACTCTGTGATATCATCAAAAGGTTCAAAGAATCTGGAGAAATCACTGCACGTAAGCGGCAAGGCCCGTGACCTTCAATCCCTCAGGCTGTACTGCAGCAAAAAGCGACATCAGTGTGTAAAGGATATCACCACATGGGCTCAGGAACACTTCAGAAAACCCCTGTCGGTAACTACAGTTGGTCGCTACATCTGTAAGTGCAAGTTAAAACTCTACTATGCAAAGCGAACGTCATTTATCAACAACACCCAGAAACGCCGCCGGCTTCGCTGGGCCCGGGCTCATCTAAGATGGACTGATGCAAAGTGGAAAAGTGTTCTGTGGTCTGACGAGTCCACATTGCATGATTTGTAAATCCTTTTCAACCTATATTCAATTGAATAGACTGCAAAGACAACATATTTAACGTTCTAACTGGTAAACGTTGTTATTTTTTGCAATATTAGCTCATTTGAAATTTGATGCCGGCAACATGTTTTTAAAAAAGCTGGCACAAGTTGCAAAAAAGACTGAGAAAGTTGAGGAATGCTCATCAAACACGTATTTGGAACATCCCACAGGTGAACAGGCTAATTGGGAACAGGTGGGTGCCATGATTGGGTATAAAAGCAGCTTCCATGAAATGCTCAGTCATTCACAAACAAGGACGGGGCGAGGGTCACCACTTTGTCAACAAATGCGTGACCAAATTGTTTAAGAACAACATTTCTCAACCAGCTTTTGCAAGGAATTTAGGGATTTCACCATCTACGCTCCGTAATATCATCAAAAGGTTCAAAGAATCTGGAGAAATCACTGCACGTAAGCCATGATATTACAGACCTTTGATCCCTCAGGCGGTACTGCAGCAAAAAGCGACATCGGTGTGTAAAGGATATCACCACATGGCCTCAGGAACACTTCAGAAAACCCCTGTCGGTAACTACAGTTGGTCGCTACATCTGTAAGTGCAAGTTAAAACTCCACTATGCAAAGCGAACGTCATTTATCAACAACACCCAGCCCGAGTTCATCTAAGATGGACTCATGCAAAGTGGAAAAGTGTTCTGTGGTCTGACGAGTCCACATTTCATGATTTGTAAATCCTTTTCAACCTATATTCAATTGAATAGACTGCAAAGACAAGATATTTAACGTTCTAACTGGTAAACGTTGTTATTTTTTGCAATATTAGCTCATTTGAAATTTGATGCCGGCAACATGTTTTTTAAAAAGCTGGCACAAGTTGCAAAAAAGACTGAGAAAGTTGAGGAATGCTCATCAAACACTTATTTGGAACATCCCACAGGTGAACAGGCGAATTGGGAACAGGTGGGTGCCATGATTGGGAATAAAAGTAGAGTCCATGAAATGCTCAGTCATTCACAAACAAGGACGGGGCGAGGGTCACCACTTTGTCAACAAATGCCTGAACAAATTGTTTAAGAACAACATTTCTCAACCAGCTATTGCAAGGAATTTAGGGATTTCATCATCTACGCTCCGTAATATCATCAAAAGGTTCAGAGAATCTGGAGAAATCACTGCACATAAGCGGCAAGGCCCGTGACCTTCAATCCCTCAGGCTGTACTGCAGCAAAAAGCGACATCGGTGTGTAAAGGATATCACCACATGGGCTCAGGAACACTTCAGAAAACCCCTGTCGGTAACTACAGTTGGTCGCTACATCTGCAAGTGCAAGTTAAAACTCTACTATGCAAAGCGAACGTCATTTATCAACAACACCCAGACACGCCGCCGGCTTCGCTGGGCCCGAGCTCATCTAAGATGGACTGATGCAAAGTGGAAAAGTGTCTGACGAGTCCACATTTCATGATTTGTAAATCTTTTTCAACCTATATTCAATTGAATAGACTGCAAAGACAAGATATTTAACGTTCCAACTGGAAAACTTTGTTATTTTTGGCAAATATTAGCTCATTTGAAATTTGATGGCAACATATTTTTTAAAACAGCTAGCACAAGTGGCAAAAAAGACTGAGAAAGTTGAGGAATGCTCATCAAACACTTATTTGGAACATCCCACAGGTGAACAGGCTAATTGGGAACAGGTGGGTGCCATGATTGGGTATAAAAGCAGCGTCCATGAAACGAGGGTCACCACTTTGTCAACAAATGCGTGAGCAAATTGTTTGAGAACAACATTTCTCAACCAGCTATTGCAAGGAATTTAGGGATTTCACCATCTACACTCTGTGATATCATCAAAAGGTTCAGAGAATCTGGAGAAATCACTGCACGTAAGCCATGATATTACGGACCTTTGATCACTCAGTCTGTACTGCAGCAAAAAGCAACATCAGTGTGTAAAGGATATCACCACATGGGCTCAGGAACACTTCAGAAAACCCACTGTCAGTAACTACAGTTCGTCGCTACATCTGTAAGTGCAAGTTAAAACTCTACTATGCAAAGCGAACGTCATTTATCAACAACACCCAGAAACGCCGCCGGCTTCGCTGGGCCCGAGCTCATCTAAGATGGACTGATGCAAAGTGGAAAAGTGTTCTGTGGTCTGACGAGTCCACATTTCATGATTTGTAAATCCTTTTCAACTTATATTCAATTGAATAGACTGCAAAGACAACATATTTAACGTTCCAACTGGAAAACTTTGTTATTTTTTGCAAATATTAGCTCATTTGAAATTTGATGGCAACATATTTTTTAAAACAGCTAGCACAAGTGGCAAAAAAGACTGAGAAAGTTGAGGAATGCTCATCAAACACTTATTTGGAACATCCCACAGGTGAACAGGCTAATTGGGAACAGGTGGGTGCCATGATTGGGTATAAAAGCAGCGTCCATGAAACGAGGGGTCACCACTTTGTCAACAAATGCGTGAGCAAATTGTTTAAGAACAACATTTCTCAACCAGCTATTGCAAGGAATTTAGGGATTTCACCATCTACGCTCCGTAATATCATCAAAAGGTTCAAAGAATCTGGAGAAATCACTGCACGTAAGCCATGATATTACGGACCTTTGATCACTCAGTCTGTACTGCAGCAAAAAGCAACATCAGTGTGTAAAGGATATCACCACATGGGCTCAGGAACACTTCAGAAAACCCCTGTCGGTAACTACAGTTGGTCGCTACATCTGCAAGTGCAAGTTAAAACTCTACTATGCAAAGCGAACGTCATTTATCAACAACACCCAGAAACGCCGCCGGCTTCGCTGGGCCCGAGCTCATCTAAGATGGACTGATGCAAAGTGGAAAAGTGTTCTGTGGTCTGACGAGTCCACATTTCATGATTTGTAAATCCTTTTCAACTTATATTCAATTGAATAGACTGCAAAGACAAGATATTTAACGTTCGAACTGGTAAACTTTGTTATTTTTGGCAAATATTAGCTCACTTGGAATTTGATGCCGGCAACAAGTTTTTAAAAAAGCTGGCATAAGTTGCAAAAAAGACTGAGAAAGTTGAGAAATGCTCATCAAACACTTATTTGGAACATCCCACATGTGAACAGGCGAATTGGGAACAGGTGGGTGCCATGATTGGGTATAAAAGCAGCGTCCATGAAACGAGGGTCACCACTTTGTCAACAAATGCGTGAGCAAATTGTTTAAGAACAACATTTCTCAACCAGCTATTGCAAGGAATTTAGGGATTTCACCATCTACACTCTGTGATATCATCAAAAGGTTCAGAGAATCTGGAGAAATCACTGCACGTAAGCCATGATATTACAGACCTTTGATCCCTCAGGCGGTACTGCATCAAAAAGCGACATCAGTGTGTAAAGGATATCACCACCTGGGCTCAGGAACACTTCAGAAAACCCACTGTCAGTAACTACAGTTCGTCGCTACATCTGTAAGTGCAAGTTAAAACTCTACTATGCAAAGCGAACGTCATTTATCAACAACACCCAGAAACGCCGCCGGCTTCGCTGGGCCCGGGCTCATCTAAGATGGACTGATGCAAAGTGGAAAAGTGTTCTGTGGTCTGACGAGTCCACAGTTCATGATTTGTAAATCCTTTTCAACTTATATTCAATTGAATAGACTGCAAAGACAAGATATTTAACGTTCGAACTGGTAAACGTTGTTATTTTTGGCAAATATTAGGCGGTACTGCATCAAAAAGCGACATCAGTGTGTAAAGGATATCACCACATGGGCTCAGGAACACTTCAGAAAACCCACTGTCAGTAACTACAGTTGGTCGCTACATCTGCAAGTGCAAGTTAAAACTCTACTATGCAAAGCGAACGTCATTTATCAACAACACCCAGAAACTCCGCCGGCTTCGCTGGGCCTGAGCTCATCTAAGATGGACTGATGCAAAGTGGAAAAGTGTTCTGTGGTCTGACGAGTCCACATTTCATGATTTGTAAATCCTTTTCAACTTATATTCAATTGAATAGACTGCAAAGACAAGATATTTATGTTCGAACTGGTAAACTTTGTTATTTTTGGCAAATATTAGGCGGTACTGCATCAAAAAGCGACATCGGTGTGTAAAGGATATCACCACATGGCCTCAGGAACACTTCAGAAAACCCCTGTCAGTAACTACAGTTCGTCGCTACATCTGTAAGTGCAAGTTAAAACTCCACTATGCAAAGCGAACGTCATTTATCAACAACACCCAGACACGCCGCCGGCTTCGCTGGGCCCGAGCTCATCTAAGATGGACTGATGCAAAGTGGAAAAGTGTTCTGTGGTCTGACGAGTCCACATTGCATGATTTGTAAATCCTTTTCAACCTATATTCAATTGAATAGACTGCAAAGACAACATATTTAACGTTCTAACTGGTAAACGTTGTTATTTTTTGCAATATTAGCTCATTTGAAATTTGATGCCGGCAACATGTTTTTAAAAAAGCTGGCACAAGTTGCAAAAAAGACTGAGAAAGTTGAGGAATGCTCATCAAACACGTATTTGGAACATCCCACAGGTGAACAGGCGAATTGGGAACAGGTGGGTGCCATGATTGGGTATAAAAGCAGCGTCCATGAAACGAGGGTCACCACTTTGTCAACAAATGCGTGAGCAAATTGTTTAAGAACAACATTTCTCAACCAGCTATTGCAAGGAATTTAGGGATTTCACCATCTGCACTCTGTGATATCATCAAAAGGTTCAGAGAATCTGGAGAAATCACTGCACGTAAGCCATGATATTACAGACCTTTGATCCCTCAGGCGGTACTGCATCAAAAAGCGACATCAGTGTGTAAAGGATATCACCACATGGGCTCAGGAACACTTCAGAAAACCCACTGTCAGTAACTACAGTTGGTCGCTACATCTGCAAGTGCAAGTTAAAACTCTACTATGCAAAGCGAACGTCATTTATCAACAACACCCAGAAACGCCGCCAGCTTCGCTGGGCCCGGGCTCATCTAAGATGGACTGATGCAAAGTGGAAAAGTGTTCTGTGGTCTGACGAGTCCACATTTCATGATTTGTAAATCCTTTTCAACCTATATTCAATTGAATAGACTGCAAAGACAAGATATTTAACGTTCTAACTGGTAAACTTTGTTATTTTTTGCAAATATTAGCTCATTTGAAATTTGATGGCAACATATTTTTTAAAACAGCTAGCACAAGTGGCAAAAAAGACTGAGAAAGTTGAGAAATGCTCATCAAACACTTATTTGGAACATCCCACAGGTGAACAGGCTAATTGGGAACAGGTGGGTGCCATGATTGGGTATAAAAGCAGCGTCCATGAAACGAGGGTCACCACTTTGTCAACAAATGCCTGAACAAATTGTTTAAGAACAACATTTCTCAACCAGCTATTGCAAGGAATTTAGGGATTTCACCATCTACACTCTGTGATATCATCAAAAGGTTCAGAGAATCTGGAGAAATCACTGCACGTAAGCCATGATATTACGGACCTTTGATCCCTCAGGCGGTACTGCATCAAAAAGCGACATCAGTGTGTAAAGGATATCACCACATGGGCTCAGGAACACTTCAGAAAACCCCTGTCGGTAACTACAGTTGGTCGCTACATCTGCAAGTGCAAGTTAAAACTCTACTATGCAAAGCGAACGTCATTTATCAACAACACCCAGACACGCCGCCGGCTTCGCTGGGCCCGAGCTCATCTAAGATGGACTGATGCAAAGTGGAAAAGTGTTCTGTGGTCTGACGAGTCCACATTTCATGATTTGTAAATCCTTTTCAACCTATATTCAATTGAATAGACTGCAAAGACAAGATATTTAACGTTCCAACTGGAAAACTTTGTTATTTTTTGCAAATATTAGCTCATTTGAAATTTGATGGCAACATATTTTTTAAAACAGCTAGCACAAGTGGCAAAAAAGACTGAGAAAGTTGAGAAATGCTCATCAAACACTTATTTGGAACATCCCACAGGTGAACAGGCTAATTGGGAACAGGTGGGTGCCATGATTGGGTATAAAAGCAGCTTCCGTGAAATGCTCAGTCGTTCACAAACAAGGACGGGGCAAAGGGTCACCACTTTGTCAACAAATGCCTGAACAAATTGTTTAAGAACAACATTTCTCAACCAGCTATTGCAAGGAATTTAGGGATTTCACCATCTACGCTCCGTAATATCATCAAAAGGTTCAAAGAATCTGGAGAAACCACTGCACGTAAGCCATGATATTACAGACCTTTGATCCCTCAGGCGGTACTGCATCAAAAAGCGACATCGGCGTGTAAAGGATATCACCACATGGGCTCAGGAACACTTCAGAAAACCCCTGTCGGTAACTACAGTTGGTCGCTACATCTGCAAGTGCAAGTTAAAACTCTACTATGCAAAGCGAACGTCATTTATCAACAACACCCAGAAACTCCGCCGGCTTCGCTGGGCCTGAGCTCATCTAAGATGGACTGATGCAAAGTGGAAAAGTGTTCTGTGGTCTAACGAGTCCACATTTCATGATTTGTAAATCCTTTTCAACTTATATTCAATTGAATAGACTGCAAAGACAAGATATTTAACGTTCCAACTGGAAAACTTTGTTATTTTTTGCAAATATTAGCTCATTTGAAATTTGATGGCAACATATTTTTTTAAACAGCTAGCACAAGTGGCAAAAAAGACTGAGAAAGTTGAGGAATGCTCATCAAACACTTATTTGGAACATCCCACAGGTGAACAGGCGAATTGGGAACAGGTGGGTGCCATGATTGGGTATAAAAGCAGCGTCCATGAAACGAGGGTCACCACTTTGTCAACAAATGCGTGAGCAAATTGTTTAAGAACAACATTTCTCAACCAGCTATTGCAAGGAATTTAGGGATTTCATCATCTATGCTCCGTAATATCATCAAAAGGTTCAGAGAATCTGGAGAAATCACTGCACGTAAGCGGCAAGGCCCGTGACCTTCAATCCCTCAGGCTGTACTGCAGCAAAAAGCGACATCAGTGTGTAAAGGATATCACCACATGGGCTCAGGAACACTTCAGAAAACCACTGTCGGTAACTACAGTTCGTCGCTACATCTGTAAGTGCAAGTTAAAACTCTACTATGCAAAGCGAACGTCATTTATCAACAACACCCAGAAACTCCGCCGGCTTCGCTGGGCCTGAGCTCATCTAAGATGGACTGATGCAAAGTGGAAAAGTGTTCTGTGGTCTGACGAGTCCACATTGCATGATTTGTAAATCCTTTTCAACCTATATTCAATTGAATAGACTGCAAAGACAAGATATTTATGTTCGAACTGGTAAACTTTGTTATTTTTGGCAAATATTAGGCGGTACTGCATCAAAAAGCGACATCGGCGTGTAAAGGATATCACCACATGGGCTCAGGAACACTTCAGAAAACCCCTGTCGGTAACTACAGTTGGTCGCTACATCTGCAAGTGCAAGTTAAAACTCTACTATGCAAAGCGAACGTCATTTATCAACAACACCCAGAAACGCCGCCGGCTTCGCTGGGCCCGAGCTCATCTAAGATGGACTGATGCAAAGTGGAAAAGTGTTCTGTGGTCTGACGAGTCCACATTTCATGATTTGTAAATCCTTTTCAACCTATATTCAATTGAATAGACTGCAAAGACAAGATATTTAACGTTCAAACTGGTAAACTTTGTTATTTTTGGCAAATATTAGCTCACTTGGAATTTGATGCCGGCAACATGTTTTAAAAAAAGCTGGCACAAGTTGCAAAAAAGACTGAGAAAGTTGAGAAATGCTCATCAAACACTTATTTGGAACATCCCACAGGTGAACAGGCTAATTGGGAACAGGTGGGTGCCATGATTGGGAATAAAAGTAGAGTCTATGAAATGCTCAGTCATTCACAAACAAGGACGGGGCGAGGGTCACCACTTTGTCAACAAATGCGTGAGCAAATTGTTTAAGAACAACATTTCTCAACCAGCTATTGCAAGGAATTTAGGGATTTCACCATCTACGCTCCGTAATATCATCAAAAGGTTCAGAGAATCTGGAGAAATCACTGCACGTAAGCGGCAAGGCCCGTGACCTTCAATCCCTCAGGCTGTACTGCAGCAAAAAGCGACATCGGTGTGTAAAGGATATCACCACATGGCCTCAGGAACACTTCAGAAAACCCCTGTCGGTAACTACAGTTGGTCGCTACATCTGCAAGTGCAAGTTAAAACTCTACTATGCAAAGCGAACGTCATTTATCAACAACACCCAGAAACGCCGCCGGCTTCGCTGGGCCCGAGCTCATCTAAGATGGACTGATGCAAAGTGGAAAAGTGTTCTGTGGTCTGACGAGTCCACATTTCATGATTTGTAAATCCTTTTCAACTTATATTCAATTGAATAGACTGCAAAGACAAGATATTTAACGTTCGAACTGGTAAACGTTGTTATTTTTGGCAAATATTAGGCGGTACTGCATCAAAAAGCGACATCAGTGTGTAAAGGATATCACCACCTGGGCTCAGGAACACTTCAGAAAACCCACTGTCGGTAACTACAGTTTGTCGCTACATCTGTAAGTGCAAGTTAAAACTCTACTATGCAAAGCGAACGTCATTTATCAACAACACCCAGAAACGCCGCCGGCTTCGCTGGGCCCGAGCTCATCTAAGATGGACTGATGTAAAGTGGAAAAGTGTTCTGTGGTCTGACGAGTCCACATTTCATGATTTGTAAATCTTTTTCAACCTATATTCAATTGAATAGACTGCAAAGACAAGATATTTAACGTTCCAACTGGTAAACTTTGTTATTTTTTGCAAATATTAGCTCATTTGAAATTTGATGGCAACATATTTTTTAAAACAGCTAGCACAAGTGGCAAAAAAGACTGAGAAAGTTGAGAAATGCTCATCAAACACGTATTTGGAACATCCCACAGGTGAACAGGCTAATTGGGAACAGGTGGGTGCCATGATTGGGTATAAAAGCAGCTTCCATGAAATGCTCAGTCGTTCACAAACAAGGACGGGGCGAGGGTCACCACTTTGTCAACAAATGCGTGAGCAAATTGTTTAAGAACAACATTTCTCAACCAGCTATTGCAAGGAATTTAGGGATTTCACCATCTACGCTCTGTGATATCATCAAAAGGTTCAGAGAATCTGGAGAAATCACTGCACGTAAGCCATGATATTACAGACTTTTGATCCCTCAGGCGGTACTGCATCAAAAAGCGACATCAGCGTGTAAAGGATATCACCACATGGGCTCAGGAACACTTCAGAAAACCCCTGTCGGTAACTACAGTTGGTCGCTACATATGCAAGTGCAAGTTAAAACTCTACTATGCAAAGCGAACGTCATTTATCAACAACACCCAGAAACTCCGCCGGCTTCGCTGGGCCCGAGCTCATCTAAGATGGACTGATGCAAAGTGGAAAAGTGTTCTGTGGTCTGACGAGTCCACATTTCATGATTTGTAAATCCTTTTCAACCTATATTCAATTGAATAGACTGCAAAGACAAGATATTTAACGTTCTAACTGGTAAACGTTGTTATTTGTTGCAATATTAGCTCATTTGAAATTTGATGCCGGCAACAAGTTTTTAAAAAAGCTGGCATAAGTTGCAAAAAAGACTGAGAAAGTTGAGGAATGCTCATCAAACACGTATTTGGAACATCCCACAGGTGAACAGGCTAATTGGGAACAGGTGGGTGCCATGATTGGGTATAAAAGCAGCTTCCATGAAATGCTCAGTCGTTCACAAACAAGGACGGGGCGAGGGTCACCACTTTGTCAACAAATGCCTGAGCAAATTGTTTAAGAACAACATTTCTCAACCAGCTATTGCAAGGAATTTAGGGATTTCACCATCTACGCTCCGTAATATCATCAAAAGGTTCAGAGAATCTGGAGAAATCACTGCACGTAAGCGGCAAGGCCCGTGACCTTCAATCCCTCAGGCGGTACTGCAGCAAAAAGCGACATCAGTGTGTAAAGGATATCACCACATGGGCTCAGGAACACTTCAGAAAAACCACTGTCAGTAACTACAGTTGGTCGCTACATCTGCAAGTGCAAGTTAAAACTCTACTATGCAAAGCAAACGTCATTTATCAACAACACCCAGAAACGCCGCCGGCTTCGCTGGGCCTGAGCTCATCTAAGATGGACTGATGCAAAGTGGAAAAGTGTTCTGTGGTCTGACGAGTCCACATTTCATGATTTGTAAATCCTTTTCAACCTATATTCAATTGAATAGACTGCAAAGACAAGATATTTAACGTTCCAACTGGAAAACTTTGTTATTTTTTGCAAATATTAGCTCATTTGAAATTTGATGGCAACATATTTTTTAAAACAGCTAGCACAAGTGGCAAAAAAGACTGAGAAAGTTGAGGAATGCTCATCAAACACTTATTTGGAACATCCCACAGGTGAACAGGCTAATTGGGAACAGGTGGGTGCCATGATTGGGTATAAAAGCAGCGTCCATGAAACGAGGGTCACCACTTTGTCAACAAATGCGTGAGCAAATTGTTTGAGAACAACATTTCTCAACCAGCTATTGCAAGGAATTTAGGGATTTCACCATCTACACTCTGTGATATCATCAAAAGGTTCAGAGAATCTGGAGAAATCACTGCACGTAAGCCGTGATATTACGGACCTTTGATCCCTCAGGCGGTACTGCATCAAAAAGCGACATCGGTGTGTAAAGGATATCACCACCTGGGCTCAGGAACACTTCAGAAAACCCCTGTCGGTAACTACAGTTGGTCGCTACATCTGTAAGTGCAAGTTAAAACTCCACTATGCAAAGCGAACGTCATTTATCAACAACACCCAGACACGCCGCCGGCTTCGCTGGGCCTGAGCTCATCTAAGATGGACTGATGCAAAGTGGAAAAGTGTTCTGTGGTCTGACGAGTCCACATTTCATGATTTGTAAATCCTTTTCAACCTATATTCAATTGAATAGACTGCAAAGACAAGATACTAAATGTTC
Organism: Nerophis lumbriciformis; assembly: GCF_033978685.3. Classification (NCBI taxonomy): domain Eukaryota; kingdom Metazoa; phylum Chordata; class Actinopteri; order Syngnathiformes; family Syngnathidae; genus Nerophis; species Nerophis lumbriciformis. Next base: position 50,193,506 of record NC_084558.2, on the reverse strand, counting down.
TAACTGGTAAACGTTGTTATTTTTTGCAATATTAGCTCATTTGAAATTTGATGCCGGCAACATGTTTTTAAAAAAGCTGGCACAAGTTGCAAAAAAGACTGAGAAAGTTGAGGAATGCTCATCAAACACGTATTTGGAACATCCCACAGGTGAACAGGCTAATTGGGAACAGGTGGGTGCCATGATTGGGTATAAAAGCAGCTTCCATGAAATGCTCAGTCGTTCACAAACAAGGACGGGGCGAGGGTCACCACTTTGTCAACAAATGCCTGAGCAAATTGTTAAAGAACAACATTTCTCAACCAGCTATTGCAAGGAATTTAGGGATTTCACCATCTACGCTCCGTAATATCATCAAAAGGTTCAGAGAATCGGGAGAAATCACTGCACGTAAGCCATGATATTACGGACCTTTGATCACTCAGTCTGTACTGCAGCAAAAAGCAACATCAGTGTGTAAAGGATATCACCACATGGGCTCAGGAACACTTCAGAAACCCCCTGTCAGTAACTACAGTTGGTCGCTACATCTGTAAGTGCAAGTTAAAACTCTACTATGCATTTATCAACAACACCCAGAAACGCCGCCATCTTCGCTGGGCCCGAGTCCACATTTTTTTGGGAAATTGTGCACGTCGTGTCCTCCGGAACAAATAGGAAAAGAACCATCCGTATTGTTCTAGGCGCAAAGTGTAAAAGGCAGCATGTGTGATGGTATGGGGGTGTATTAGTGCCCAAGGCATGGGTAACTTACACATCTGTGAAGGCACCATTAATGCTGAAAGGTACATACAGGTTTTGGAACAATCCAAGCAACGTTATCATGGACGCCCCTGCTTATTTCAGCAAGACAATGCCAAGCTTTGTAGTAAAAGAGTGCAGATACTAGACTGGCCTTGCCTGTAGTCCAGACCTGTCTCCCATTGAAAATGTTGAAGCCTAAAATATGAGAAGGGAGACTGTTGAACAACTTAATCTGTACATCAAGCAAGAATGGGAAAGAATTCCACTTCAAAAATGTGTCTCCTCCGTTCCCAAACCTTTACTGAGTGTTGTTAAAAGGAAAGGCCATGTAACACAGTGGTAAAAATGCCCCTGTGTTGCTGCCATTAATTCGCACATAGATTTTTTTAGAGGCGCCGACTTCCTCTTCCTGGTCGCTGTGATGTGACTCGCGTCAAAAGTCGAGTCGGACCAATCAGGTTTATTTAGATTTTCCGTCTGCTAATTGCATTAATTTGATCAATTAAAAAAATACATCATAATTGTCAATCCTATTTTTTTATTTTCTTTGTTTACCAAGCTCTCAAACAATACCAACCTTTTTAAAATGGAGTTAAATATTAAGTATCTCCCACTCCCTTCCCTCTGTTGCAAGTCTTGTTGATTCTATGTTTATGTGTTCTAAGTTAATGGTTATTTGTTTGCCAGTTCGAACATGAAGTATCTTGTCTTTGCAGTCTATTCCAGTGTTTTTCAACCTTTTTTGAGCCGAGGCACATTTTTTCCATTGAAAAAATGCGGAGGCACACCGCCACCAGAAATCATTTAAAAAACGAAACTCACAGTTGACAGCAAAAAGTCGTCGTCGCAATTGTTGGATATGACTTTAAAGCATAACCAAGCATGCATCAATATAGCTCTTGTCTCAAAGTAGGTGTACTGTCACCACCTGTCACAACACGCCGTGACTTATTTTTAGTTTTTTGCTGTTTTCCTGTGTGTAGTGTTTCAGTCCTATTTTGGTGGCTTTTTCTCTTTTTTTGGTATCTTCCTGTAGCAGTTTCATGTCTTCCTTTGAGTGATATTTCCCCGCATCTACTTTGTTTTAGCAATCAAGACTATTTAAGTGATTTTCATCCTTCTTTGTGGGGACATTGTTGATTGTCATGTCATGTTCCGATGTACTTTGTGGATGCTGTCTTTGCTCCACAGTAAGTCTTTGCTGTCGTCCAGCATTTTGTTTTTGTTTACTTTGTAGCCAGTTCAGTTTGAGTTTCGTTCTGCATAGTCTTCCCTAAGCTTCAATACCTTTTCTTAGGGCAGGGGTCGGCAACCCAAAAAGTTGAAAGAGCCATATTGGACCAAAAATACAAAAACAAATCTGTCTGGAGCCGCAAAAAAGTAAAAGCCATATTACATACAGATAGTGTGTCATGAGATATAAATTGAATTAATATGACTTAAAGAAAACTAAATGAGCTCAAATATAGCTACAAATGAGGCATAATGATGCAATATGTACATATAGCTAGCCTAAATAGCATGTTAGCATCGATTAGCTCACAGTCATGCAGTGACCAAATATGTCTGATTAGCACTCCACACAAGTCAATAACATCAACAAAACTCACCTTTGTGGATTCGTGCACAACGTTAAAAGTTTTGTGGACAAAATGAGACGGAAAAAGAAGTGGCATAAATCACGTCCTAGAAAGTCGCAGAAAGATATACATGTAAACAAACTAAGGTGAGTTCAAGGACTGCCAAAATTAGTAGGACAAAACGGCGCTCGCCAAATACTCGAATCAGTGAAGCATGTTTAATATAAACCATACTTGCCAACCCTCCCTGATTTTCCGGGAGACTCCCGAAATTCAGCGCCTCTCCCGAAAACCTCCCGGGACAAATTTTCTCCCGAAAAACTCCCGAAATTCAGGCGGACCTGAGTGACGTGTTGACAACACACAACAACAGTGTCTACCGTAAAGCAGTTCGTCTGCCGTAAACAGCAATGTTGTGACACTTTTAAACAGGACAATACTGCCATCTACTGTACATGCATATGTGACCCACCCATAATGTGTCACATTTTTGTGTTGATTGATTTATTTTATTTTGTGGTTTGAATTCGTTTTTGGAGCTGTCATTACACATTTATCAGTATTCACATTGGTCAGTAGGGGGGCAGTAGGGCGTTTCTTCCCAATTGAATGCTATCGCCTGCAGACCGGAAGTGTCTTGTCATTCTGATGAGCGCGACCAGTCTGTGAACAATTGAAACGTCCTGTGTGCTTTTTCCTCCTGTATAACAGGTTAGTTTTGGTGAATCAACTCACCGAATAATATCCATGTGATCTTTATAAGTTTAAGTACACATTCCGATGGTGGAGCCTAACTCTAAAGTGTTTGTGAGTTGTAGTTTGTAAATGAACACTGAAATTCAAGTATTTATTTTTATTTATATATATATCAATCAATCAATCAATGTTTATTTATATAGCCCTAAATCACAAGTGTCTCAAAGGGCTGCACAAGCCACAACGACATCCTCGGTATATATATATATATATATATATATATATATATATATATATATATATATATATATATATATATATATATATATATATATATGTCTTAATAAGGTTATCCAAAAAATAGTGCTCGATACCGTAGTAGAGCGCAATATATGTATGTGTGGGGAAAAAAAATCACAAGACTATTTCATCTCTACAGGCCTGTTTCATGAGGGGTGTACCCTCAATCGTCAGGAGATTTTAATGGGAGCATTCGCATACCATGGTTTATATAGGGCACAGAGTGGGTGGGTACAGGCTGGCCTAGGGGCGTGGTGATTGGTTCATGTGTTACCTAGGAGGTGTTTCCGTCTATGGCGGCATGTTGTTACAATTTCGCTGCGCTTGTTGAGGGATGACAGGTCTGGACGGTAGATAATAAACAGTTATATACGACAAATCATCTCAAACCACAACAAAACAATTGCAAATGAGCCGTCGACCCCCAGTCAGAACGACTCCAAAACCAACAAAGCATGTAACTGTCGAAAGAAACCTGATTGCCCCCTCAACGGGGGATGCTTACAAACATCAGTTGTCTACCAATCTAAGGTAATACGCAAGGACATTAACACATCCGACACATATGTAGGATTAACCGAGGGTGAATTCAAAACCAGATGGAACAACCACAAGGCTTCTTTCAGGAACAAAAACCTGCGAAATACCACAGAACTCAGCAAACACATTTGGGACCTCAAAGACAATAATGTTGAATATTCAATAACATGGCAAATTCTTGCATCCAGCACACCTTACAATAGTGGTAATAAAAGATGCAACCTATGCTTGAAAGAGAAACTGTTTATTATCTACCGTCCAGACCTGTCATCCCTCAACAAGCGCAGCGAAATTGTAACAACATGCCGCCATAGACGGAAACACCTCCTAGGTAACACATGAACCAATCACCACGCCCCTAGGCCAACCTGTACCCACCCACTCTGTGCCCTATATAAACCATGGTATGCGAATGCTCCCATTAAAATCTCCTGACGATTGAGGGTACCCCCCCTCATGAAACAGGCCTGTAGAGATGAAATAGTCTTGTGATTTTTTTTCCCCACACATACATATATATATATATATATATATATAACTAGAATTCACTGAAAGTCAAGTATTTCTTATATATATATATATATATTAACCACGCCCCCAACCACGCCCCCCGCCCCACCCCCGACCACGCCCCGCCCCCCACCCCCCACCTCCCGAAATCGGAGGTCTCAAGGTTGGCAAGTATGATATAAACAGTGTGCTTTATAACAATTAGGGAGGTTTGTGTCATGTTTGTCCTCCTACAGAAACCATATTAAAACAAAAAATATATTTTTTTTCCCCTCAACTTTTTCCATTTTTCATACATTTTTGAAAAAGCTCCAGAGAGCCACTAGGGCGGCGCTAAAGAGCCGCATGCGGCTCTAGAGCCGCGGGTTGCCGACCCCTGTCTTAAGGGCACTCACCTTTTCTTTATTTTTGGTTTAAGCATTAGACACCTTTTTACCTGCACTCTGCCTCCCGCTGTTTCCGACATCTACAAAGCAATTAGCTACCGGCTGCCACCTACTGATATGGAAGAGCATTACACGGTTACGCTGCCGAGCTCTGGACACCACCGACACACAACAACGCCACATAATTTGCAGATTATAATTACTGGTTGTCAAAAAATATTTTTAATCCAAATAGGTGAAATTACTTAATCTCCCACGGCACACCGGACTGTATCTCACGGCTCAAGACTATCGGCACAGTGGTTGAAAAACACTGGTCTATTCAATTGAATATAAGTTGAAAAGGATTTGCAAATCATTGTATTGTATCACCGGCGGTGAGGGATGCCGTCAGGCTGAAGAAGGAGTCCTATCGGGTTCTTTTGGCTCATGGGACTCCTGAGGCAACAGACAGGTACCGACAGGCCAAGCGGTGTGCGGCTTCAGCGGTAGCGGAGGCAAAAACTCGGACATGGGAGGAGTTCGGGGAGGCCATGGAAAAAGACTTCCGGACGGCTTCGAAGCAATTCTGGACCACCATCCGCCGCCTCAGGAAGGGGAAGCAGTGCAGTGTCAACACCGTGTATGGTGGGGATGGTGTTCTGCTGACCTCGACTGCGGATGTTGTGGATCGGTGGGGAGAATACTTCGAAGACCTCCTCAATCCCACCAGCACGTCTTCCTATGAGGAAGCAGGGCCTGGGGAATCTGTGGTGGGCTCTCCTATTTCTGGGGCTGAGGTTGCCGAGGTAGTTAAAAAGCTCCTCGGTGGCAAGGCCCCGGGGGTGGATGAGATCCGCCCAGAGTTCCTTAAGGCTCTGGATGCTGTGGGGCTGTCTTGGTTGACAAGACTCTGCAACATCGCGTGGACATCGGGGGCGGTACCTCTGGATTGGCAGACCGGGGTGGTGGTTCCTCTCTTTAAGAAGGGGAACCGGAGGGTGTGTTCTAACTATCGTGGGATCACACTCCTCAGCCTTCCCGGTAAGGTCTATTCAGGTGTACTGGAGAGGAGGCTACGCCGGATAGTCCAACCTCGGATTCAGGAGGAACAGTGTGGTTTTCGTCCTGGTCGTGGAACTGTGGACCAGCTCTATACTCTCGGCAGGGTCCTTGAGGGTGCATGGGAGTTTGCCCAACCAGTCTACATGTGCTTTGTGGACTTGGAGAAGGCATTCGACCACAGGGAAGTCCTGTGGGGCGTGCTCAGAGAGTATGGGGTATCGGACTGTCTGATTGTGGCAGTTCGCTCCCTGTATGATCAGTGTCAGAGCTTGGCCCGCATTGCCGGCAGTAAGTCGGACACGTTTCCAGTGAGGGTTGGACTCCGCCAAGGCTGCCCTTTGTCACCCATTCTGTTCATAACCTTTATGGACAGAATTTCTAGGCGCAGTCAGGGCGTTGAGGGGATCTGGTTTGGTGGCTGCAGGATTAGGTCACTGCTATTTGCAGATGATGTGGTCCTGATGGCTTCCTCCGGCCAAGATCTTCAGCTCTCACTGGATCGGTTCGCAGCCGAGTGTGAAGCGGCTGGGATGGGAATCAGCACCTCCAAGTCCGAGTCCATGGTTCTCGCCCGGGAAAGGGTGGAGTGCCATCTCCGGGTTGGGGAGGAGATCTTGCCCCAAGTGGAGGAGTTCAAGTACCTCGGAGTCTTGTTCACGAGTGGGGGAAGAGTGGATGGTGAGATCGACAGGCGGATCGGTGCGGCGTCTTCAGTAATGCGGACACTGTATCGATCCGTTGTGGTGAAGAAGGAGCTGAGCCGGAAGGCAAAGCTCTCGATTTACCGGTCGATCTACGTTCCCATCCTCACCTATGGTCATGAGCTTTGGGTCATGACCGAAAGGACAAGATCACGGGAAAAGGGTGGAGTGCCATCTCCGGGTTGGGGAGGAGATCTTGCCCCAAGTGGAGGAGTTCAAGTACCTCGGAGTCTTGTTCACGAGTGGGGGAAGAGTGGATGGTGAGATCGACAGGCGGATCGGTGCGGCGTCTTCAGTAATGCGGACGCTGTATCGATCCGTTGTGGTGAAGAAGGAGCTGAGCCGGAAGGCAAAGCTCTCGATTTACCGGTCGATCTACGTTCCCATCCTCACCTATGGTCATGAGCTTTGGGTCATGACCGAAAGGACAAGATCACGGGTACAAGCGGCCGAAATGAGTTTCCTCCGCCGAGTGGCGGGGCTCTCCCTTAGAGATAGGGTGAGAAGCTCTGTCATTCGGGGGGAGCTCAAAGTAAAGCCGCTGCTCCTCCACATCGAGAGGAGCCAGATGAGGTGGTTCGGGCATCTGGTCAGGATGCCACCCGAACGCCTCCCTAGGAAGGTGTTTCGGGCACGTCCGACCGGTAGGAGGCCACGGGGAAGACCCAGGACACGCTGAGAAGACTATCTCTCCCGGCTGGCCTGGGAACGCCTCGGGATCCCCCGAGATGAGCTGGACGAAGTGGCTGGGGAGATTGAAGTCTGGGCTTCCCTGCTTAGGCTGCTGTCCCCGCGACCCGACCTCGGATAAGCGGAAGAAGATGGATGGATGGATGGATGTATTCTCTTTTTATTTACCATTTACACAACGTGACAACTTCACTGCTTTTGGGGTTTGTAGTTCAGCTGCAATAACACTTCCAAATGGGGGGTTTGGGACAACTCCAGCTGTGTGCGTCCGTCACGGGGGACAAAAAAAACGCTCGTCGACACCTCGCTAACTCCACTGTATCTTCCACAGATGTACCAAAGCACCGGTCACAACCCCGAGTCGGAACGAGCGACGGACGCCAAACGGACGGGGGACAACCCTCGAAACCCTGCTTCTGAACCCGAACCCTGCTTGGAACCCTAAACCTGACGTGCGGGCGAGATGGCCGCTTCATGAAGCTAAGGCGCACTTTGACACTCGGCATGCACGTCACCCATATTGAAAGAAAAAGAAAAGCCTGGTTGATCACATAACTCCACGTTTGTCTATGCAAAAAAGTACTCAACATTAGAACGGAGAGGGCATCACGATACCGACAATCTGAAGAAGAAGAAGAAGAAGAAGAAGCTAAAAACGCCACCGCCTCGTAACCGTCTGTCGGCCCAATTCTGCGCCGACGACGCCCAGACGTCCCCGCGTCTGCTCAACGCCGCTCCCGAACCCGTCGCTCTGGTGTCCCGCGAGACAAAAACCAAGGTGAGGAAAGAAAACCTGGGGAAGTGCGGCGCCCGACACAAACAGTGATGGCGGACGCTCTCGCCGCCGACGACGACAACGCCCCGGCGGGGCCGACCGTTTCGTCTCCCCAAAGCCGCAAAGGGGACGCTTAACGCCGTCCTACGGGGATCGCCAAAACGAAGCCCCGGTTCAAGGAGACGCCCTCGCAATGGAAGCCGAGCTCCCCCCCCCCCCGCTAGAGGCCGGTGAGGTCCACGATGGCCTTGATGAAGATGGTGTCGTCGCGGATGTAGGAGTTTTTGGCGTCCAGCTTGGAGAGCGGGCAGAAGAGCGGGCAGCCGCTGGCGATGTTCATCTCGCTGACGGGCCGCTGGAAGGAGGAGGAGGTGACGTCGGGGCGGAAGGCGTCGATGATGTGCTCGCGGTTGCTCTGGTCCAGCAACATCAGCGTCACCTGCGGGGTGGGACCAGGCGGCGTCAACCGACTCGTTCCCGGGCGCCTTCGGAAGTTGTTACCTTTTGGTTGAAGGGCCATTTGAGCAGGGCGTCGCTGAGTCCTCGCATGACCACGAAGAACAAGGACAGGTGGCTGCCTCGGCCCGTCCCGTCGCCGTTCAGGTAGATCCGCAGACACATCTTGTAGCCGTACTTGCTGGTGTAGAACGCTGGCGGACAGGAAGTCAGACAATCACAACACCCGTCATGTCAACGGCTGTCCAAAGTGCATCTCGTTTTTTGGCACATTCTACAAATACTAGTACAAAATAACCCCAAAGAATTGGAATAAAAGAGCAAACAGGTGAAATGTGACCAGAAAAAAACATGCAGGGTCCAAAAATAATAATGAATCAAAATCAATTCGGTTATGAATTATTGGCTCCAATTACAAATATACAAATATTCCACTTTGACATATTTTCTGGGAATATATATTGCATATTTTGACTTTTTCTTTGACTAAAAGAGCCATAAAAAAAAACATTTAAAAAAATTATAAAAACTTACAATAGACGGATTGATCTGAAGTTGATCGAGATATTTAAGTAAAAATAAAAAATAAATAAAAAATGTGGACTTATTTTTAACACTTAAATGAAAAAAAAAATTTTTAACTGTCATTGCTAAAAAAAAAAAAAAAGATTATTATTATAATCAATGTTATGAATTATTGACATATTTAGGGCTCCAATGACTTCACATCAAATATTCCACTTTGACATATTTTCTGGGAAAAATATTGCATATTTTGTGTTTTTCTTTGATGAAAAGAGCCATAAAAAAAACATTTAAAAAAAATCATAAAAACGTACAATAGACGGATTGATCTGAAGTTGATCTAGATATTTAAGTAAAAATATGTAAAAAATAAAATAAAATAATAATAATAATAATAATAATGACTTATTTTTAACACTGATATGAGTGGGGCCCTTTTGGATCACTCAGAGAATTTTTTTTTTGAATGTCATTGCTAAAAAAAAATTATTATTATTATTATAATCCATCCATCCAGCCATTTTCTACCGCTTATCCCTTTATAATCAATGTTATGAATTATTGACATATTTAGGGCTCCAATGACTTCACAAATATTCCACTTTGACATATTTTCTGGGAAAAATATTGCATATTTTTTGTTTTTCTTTGACAAAAAGAGCCACAAAAAACATTTTAAAAAATCATAAAAATGTACAATAGAAGGATTGATCTGAAGTTGATCTAGATATTTAAGTAAAAATATGTATAAAAAAAAAAAAAATAATAATAATAATAATAATAATGACTTATTTTTAACACTTATATGAGTGGGGCCCTTTCGGATCACTCAGAGAATTTTTTTTTTAAATGTCATTGCTAAAAAAAAATATTATTATTATTATAATCCATCCATCCAGCCATTTTCTACCGCTTATCCCTTTATAATCAATGTTATGAATTATTGACATATTTAGGGCTCCAATGACTTCACAAATATTCCACTTTGACATATTTTCTGGGAAAAATATTGCATATTTTTTGTTTTTCTTTGACAAAACGAGCCACAAAAACATTTTAAAAAATCATAAAAATGTACAATAAAAGGATTGATCTGAAGTTGATCTAGATATTTAAGTAAAAATATGTTAAAAAAAAAAATAATAATAATAATAATGACTTATTTTTAACACTGATATGAGTGGGGCCCTTTTGGATCACTCAGAGAATTTTTTTTTTTAAATGTCATTGCTAAAAAAAAATTATTATTATTATTATAATCCATCCATCCAGCCATTTTCTACCGCTTATCCCTTTATAATCAATGTTATGAATTATTGACATATTTAGGGCTCCAATGACTTCACAAATATTCCACTTTGACATATTTTCTGGGAAAAATATTGCATATTTTTTGTTTTTCTTTGACAAAAAGAGCCACAAAAAACATTTTAAAAAATCATAAAAATGTACAATAGACGGATTGATCTGAAGTTGATCGAGATATTTAAGTAAAAATATGTAAAAAAAAATAATAATAATAATAATGACTTATTTTTAACACTTATATGAGTGGGGCCCTTTTGGATCACTCAGAGATTTTTTATTTTTTTTATGTCATTGCTAGAAAAAAAATATTATTATTATTGTAATCCATCCATCCAGCCATTTTCTACCGCTTATCCCTTTATAATCAATGTTATGAATTATTGACATATTTAGGGCTCCGATGACTTCACAAATATTCCACTTTGACATATTTTCTGGGAAAAATATTGCATATTTTTTGTTTTTCTTTGACAAAAAGAGCCACAAAAAAACATTTTAAAAAATCATAAAAATGTACAATAGAAGGATTGATCTGAAGTTGATCTAGATATTTAAGTAAAAATATGTAAAAAAAATAAAAATAAAATAATAATAATAATAATGACTTATTTTTAACACTTATATGAGTGGGGCCCTTTTGGATCACTCAGAGATTTTTTTTTTTATGTCATTGCTAAAAAAAAAATATTATTATTATTGTAATCCATCCATCCACCCATTTTCTACCACTTATCCCTTTATAATCAATGTTATGAATTATTGACATATTTAGGGCTCCAATGACTTCACATCAAATATTCCACTTTGACATATTTTCTGGGAAAAATATTGCATATTTTGTGTTTTTCTTTGATGAACAGAGCCATAAAAAAAACATTTTAAAAAAATCATAAAAACGTACAATAGACGGATTGATCTGAAGTTGATCTAGATATTTAAGTAAAAATATGTAAAAAAAAAAATAAATAATAATAATAATAATAATAATAATAATTACTTATTTTTAACACTTATATGAGTGGGGCCCTTTTGGATCACTCAGAATTTTTTTTTTTTTTTATGTCATTGCTAAAAAAAAAATTATTATTATTATTGTAATCCATCCATCCACCCATTTTCTACCGCTTATCCCTTTATAATCAATGTTATGAATTATTGACATATTTAGGGCTCCAATGACTTCACATCAAATATTCCACTTTGACATATTTCTGGGAATAATATTGCATATTTTGACTTTTTCCATGACAAAAAGAGCCATAAAAAAAACATTTTAAAAAATCATAAAAATGTACAATAAAAGGATTGATCTGAAGTTGATCTAGATATTTAAGTAAAAATATGTAAAAAATAATAATAATAATAATGACTTATTTTAAACACTTATATGAGTGGGGCCCTTTTGGATCACTCAGATATTTATTTTTATTTTTATGTCAATGCTAAAAAAAAATATATTATTATTATTGTAATCCATCCATCCACCCATTTTCTACCGCTTATCCCTTTATAATCAATGTTATGAATTATTGACATATTTAGGGCTCCAATGACTTCACAAATATTCCACTTTGACATATTTTCTGGGAAAAATATTGCATATTTTTGGTTTTTCTTTGACAAAAAGAGCCACAAAAAACATTTTAAAAAATCATAAAAATGTACAATAGAAGGATTGATCTGAAGTTGATCTAGATATTTAAGTAAAAATATGTAAAAATAAATAAATAATAATAATAATAATAATGACTTATTTTTAACACTTATATGAGTGGGGCCCTTTTGGATCACTCAGAGAATTTTTTTTTTTAAATGTCATTGCTAAAAAAAAAGATTATTATTATTATAATCCATCCATTCACCCATTTTCTACCACTTATCCCTTTATAATCAATGTTATGAATTATTGACATATTTAGGGCTCCAATGACTTCACAAATATTCCACTTTGACATGTTTCTGGGAAAAATATTGCATATTTCGTGTTTTTGTTTGACAAAAAGAGCCATAAAAACCAAAAAACCAAAAAAACATTAAAACTAAATCATAAAAACTTACAATAGACATAGAGATTTAAACAATAAAATGATTTAAGTGATAAAAGTAAAAATAAAAATAATGTATGACTTATTTTTAACACTTATATGAGTGGGGCTCTTTTGGATCTACTTTCATTGATAAAAAAAAATTAAAATAATAATTCATTATAATCAATGTTATGAATTATTGACATATTTAGGGCTCCAATTACTTCAGATCAAATATTCCACTTTGACATATTTTCTGGGAAGAATATTGCATAGTTTGAGTTTTTCTTTGACAAAAAGAGCCATAAAAAAACATTTAAAAAAATCATAAAAACTTACAATAGATGGATTGATCTGAAGTTGATCTAGAGATTTATGTAAAAATATGTAAAAAAAAAAATAAAATTATGACTTATTTTTAACACTTATATGAGTGTGGCCTTTTTGGATCACTGAGAAGAAGAAAAAATGTAAACTGTCATTGCTAAAAAAAATATATATATATATATTATTGTACGTTTGTAATCAATGTTATGAATTATTGACATATCCAATGACTTCACATCAAATTATCCACTTTGACATGTTTGACATCTGGGGAAAATATTGCATATTTTGTGTTTTTCTTTGACAAAAAGAGCCATTAAAACAAAACAAAACAAAAAACATAAAAAAAAATCATAAAAACTTACAATAGATGTAGAGATTTAAACAATAAAAGTAAAAAAAAAAAAAATGTATCACTTATTTTTAACACTTATATGAGTGGGGCCCTTTTGGATCCCTCACCATTTTTTTAAAACTAACATTACTAAAAAAAAAAAATAATAAGTTATAATCAATGTTATGAATTATTGACATATTTATGGCTCCAATTACTTCACGTCAAATATTCCACTTTGACATATTTTCTGGGGAAAATATTGCATATTTTGTGTTTTTCTTTGAAAAAAAGAGCCATAAAAAAACCATTAAAAAAATGATAAAAACTTACAATAGACGTATTGATCTGAAGTTGATCTAGAGATTTAAGCGATAAAAGTATAAAAAAAAAAGTATGACTTATTTTGGAAGGAAAATGCTCCTCATCCAAAGTAAAAAGTGATTTACTTTGAGTTTTTATAATTAGTGGCAATGTGCCTCAAGAAGTATTTCTTCGTGTGAGCACACTTCCAAGAGTCCTGGGTCAGACACCTGCGCCAGTATGAGGATGTTTTTTCCAATAAACTACTTTTAACGGCGGGCTCTGTGACTACAATTAATGGCAACGGAATGAAAGAGTTAGAGTACTTTAGCATTGTTAGCTCGATTTGTTGTGTAGCTAGCTTAGCCTTCTACTGTAAGAAAATAGCGTCATCGTCCTCCGGCAAAATAAAGAATGATTTCCCTAAAAAAACGACTTTTAATTTGATCAGCGTCTACCGTGCTTGGCGATGAACGAGTAAGTTATACGGTCCGTTGTTACGTTTGCCATGTAGCTCGTAGGTTAGTTCATAGCCTCGAGCCTCCATTGTTTCCCGAGGACGCCTCCGTGATGGACGCTCTGACCTCCCTCCCTCCTCAACAACACCTGGGAGTTGAACTTTGCTTGCACTGCCTGCAGAGCGGCTCCAGGCCTACAGACACAACAACACTACACCCTGGACAATGGGCATATGCATCCCACAGCCCCCGACCCCTACCCCACGCCTTCACCACAGCTTGATTCCCCTTAGGGGCGATTGACGGCTGACTAGAGCTTATACAGCAGCAGCCGGCCTCCGTAGCTCCCACTCCCTCCCCTCTGTTGCAAGTTTTGTTGATTCTATGTAACTTGTTTATGTGTGCTATGGCTATGAGGGTTTTTCCCTTGGCCTCAGTCAGGCAAACGTAAAAACGGACCGTATAACTTACTCGTTCATCGCCAAGCACGGTAGACGCTGATCAAATTAAAAGTAGTTTTTTAGGGAAATCATTCTTTATTTTGCCGGAGGACGACGACGCTATTTTCTTACAGTAAAAGGCTAAGGTAGCTACACAACAAATCGAGCTAGCAATGCTAAAGTACTCTAACTCTTTCATTCCGTTGCCATTAATTGTAGTCACAGAGCCCGCCGTTAAAAGGCTCCCTGGAGTCCAGCCTTTGACTGAATATTTTTTACTCTCCCCCCACCCCTCCCCAACGTTTACCTGTTTCTCACTTTTTTTTGTACGTCCAGGGTCTAGCATTAGATAGTTACATACTCGGTAGAAGTTTAACCTTAGCCAGCCCGTAGTTACGGACCTGTGCGTCAGCCGGGATTCGTTCCCCTCTCCCGTCCCCCGCACCGCGTCCTTCCTTTGTGCCGGCAATAAAACACGGTGAGCCGCTGGTCTCGCTGTATCATCCGGGATGTTGTGTTGTGGTGGAAGTCACTCAAGACAAATGGCTGCTGGCGGTTACCGATGTCCAAAGTGCACGATAAAAGCAAGAAAGCTAAAAAAAAAACCCTACAAAACATTTCTGCGGGGCGGGTGCCAATGCTTACTCAGCGTGAGGGAGCGGGACGAGGAGGGGTTGATTTGCATCCAACAACTCCGCCACAACCGTTTTAAAAGGGAGAAAAAAATGGCTTGAAAATTGGTCTGTAAAACAAAATCTATGCAGTTTTTTTCAACAAAGAACCACCATTCCATTTTATGTAGACCACAATGAAGTCTTTTAAATGTAGAAATAAAATCGTCTTTAGCACAAGAATAAAATGCGTAGTGAAATGTGTGAGACTGTATAATTCAAAAAGGGTGGTACCTGGCGAGAACATGGCGGGGGCTCGACCCGCGATAGCGTCCTGTCTCTTTTTGGCAAAATCTGAGATCCTCCAGACAAAGACGCCATCAAAGGTGGTGGCAGACATCTCCCTCAGCCGACCCTCCATCTCTGCCACCGTCAGGTCCTTCAGCCCCACCGTCCTCTCCAGCTGCCGCACCTGTGAGAACCACCTCTCAGTTTAGTCTGTTGCAAAGATTTCAAGAGCGCCGAGCGGCCTACCTTGTTACTCAAAGCCTCAATCTTGTCCTGGTCCAGCTTGTGCTGGCGGTTGCTGGCCTCCATGGTGGTGGCGAAGCGCTCCACTTCTCTGTTGAGGACGCACACCACGTTTTCAAAGGTGCCGGACTTCACCTCCAACTCGGTGCACCGGCGGCCCAGCTCGGCCACCTTGGTCTTCTCGCTGTGGAGCTGCAGCTCCAGCGCCGCGCCCACCGAGCTGGGCAGCGGCGTGAAGGAGGTAGACACGGAGAGGGTGGGCGCCAGGGTGGGTGGCGGCGGCAGGGGCGCCGAGGCGGACGGGCCCGAGCCGGAGGACGAGGAGGCGGCGGCTCCCTGCACGGGAGGCCAGGGGGAGGTGGTGCTGAGCTGGGAGACTCGGGCCTCCAGTTCCCTGAGGGACTGCTGCAGTTCCACCAGTTTGTGTCCCGCCACCTCCAGACCCTGCGGCTGCAGCCCCTCCATGCTCACCTTCATGCCCATGATGTAGTGCAGCAGCAGGTTGAGGTGCTCGTAGGCAAACGCACGCTCGTGGTCGTGAGTCTTCTCTTTCTCCACCTGCAGGCAAGATGCTGGGTAAAGTCAATATTTACAATAGTTATCCAAAGAAACTTAAAGATGGAACCGCCCCTCCTCATACTCATCTTGTTGTTGACATCATCAAAAATCAAACCAGTCACTGCTTGCATATTTACTTGTGACTTTAGCCAGAGACATAAAGAGAATGGGCAATGGCAGTGTTGTTGTACTCCGTGCTTTTGTCTTGGATTATTTCAGTTTGCATGTAAAATGTCCGATACAAACCGTCTTGCAGCATGTTTACCTAAATATTGGACAAACAGTTAACATCTAAATGTCCTCTTCTTTCGCTTATCCGAGGTCGGGTTGAGGTGGCAGCAGTCTAAGTAGAGAAGCCCAGAATTCCCTTTCCCCAGACAATTTGTCCAGTTCCCCCTTGGCAGTTCCGAGGCGTTCCCAAGCCAGCTGGGAGAACTTGTCTCTCCAACGTGTCCTGGGTCTTCCCTGTAGCCCCCTACCGGTCGGGCGTGCCTTAAATACCTCCCCAGGGAGGCGTCTGGGCGGGAATCCTGACCAGATGTCCAAACCACCTCATCTGGCTCCTCTTGATGTAAAGGAGCAGCGGCTTTACTCCGAGCTCCTTCCGAATGACAGAGCTTTTCACCCTATCTCTAAGGGAGAGCCCCGCTACCCGACAGAGGACACTCATTTCGGCCGCTTGTACCAAAGATCTTGTCCTTTCGGTCACAACCCAAAGCTCATGACCATAGGTGAGGATAGGAACGTAGATCAACTGGTAAATTGAGAGAGCACTTTCTTCGCTATGACCGACCGACACAGGGTCTGCATCACTGCAGATGCTGCATTGATCCGCCTGTCAATCTCACGACCCACTCTTCCCTCCCCCGGGAACAAGACCCCAAGGTACCTGAACTCTTCCACTTGGGCGGAGGCGTCTGGGCGGAAATCCTGACCAGATGTCCAAACCACCTCATCTGGCTCCTCTTGATGTAGAGGAGCAGCGGCTTTACTCCGAGCTACTTCCGAATGACAGAGCTTCTCACCCTATCTCTAAGGGAGAGCCCCGCCACCCGACAGAGGACACTCATTTCGGCCGCTTGCACCAAAGATCTTGTCCTTTCGGTCACAACCCAAAGCTCATGACCATAGGTGAGGATAGGAACGTAGATCAACTGGTAAATTGAGAGAGCACTTTCTTCGCTATGACCGACCGACACAGGGTCTGCATCACTGCAGATGCCGCACCGATCCGCCTGTCAATCTCACGACCCACTCTTCCCTACCCCGGGAACAAGACCCCAAGGTACCTGAACTCTTCCACTTGGGCGGAGGCGTCTGGGCGGCAATCCTGACCAGATGTCCAAACCACCTCATCTGGCTCCTCTTGATGTAGAGGAGCAGCGGCTTTACTCCGAGCTACTTCCGAATGACAGAGCTTCTCACCCTATCTCTAAGGGAGAGCCCCGCCACCCGACAGAGGACACTCATTTCGGCCGCTTGTACCAAAGATCTTGTCCTTTCGGTCACAACCCAAAGCTCATGACCATAGGTGAGGATAGGAACGTAGATCAACTGGTCAATTGAGAGAGCACTTTCTTCGCTATGACCGACCGACACATGGTCTGCATCACTGCAGATGCCGCACCGATCCGCCTGTCAATCTCACGACCCACTCTTCCCTACCCCGGGAACAAGACCCCAAGGTACCTGAACTCTTCCACTTGGGCGGAGGCGTCTGGGCGGAAATCCTGACCAGATGTCCAAACCACCTCATCTGGCTCCTCTTGATGTAGAGGAGCAGCGGCTTTACTCCGAGCTACTTCCGAATGACAGAGCTTCTCACCCTATCTCTAAGGGAGAGCCCCGCCACCCGACAGAGGACACTCATTTCGGCCGCTTGTACCAAAGATCTTGTCCTTTCGGTCACAACCCAAAGCTCATGACCATAGGTGAAGATAGGAACGTAGATCAACTGGTAAATTGAGAGAGCACTTTCTTCGCTATGACCGACTGACACAGGGTCTGCATCACTGCAGATGCCGCATTGATCCGCCTGTCAATCTCACGACCCACTCTTCCCTCCCCCGGGAACAAGACCCCAAGGTACCTGAACTCTTCCACTTGGGCGGAGGCGTCTGGGTGGAAATCCTGACCAGATGTCCAAACCACCTCATCTGGCTCCTCTTGATGTAGAGGAGCAGCGGCTTTACTCCGAGCTACTTCCGAATGACAGAGCTTCTCACCCTATCTCTAAGGGAGAGCCCCGCCACCCGACAGAGGACACTCATTTCGGCCGCTTGCACCAAAGATCTTGTCCTTTCGGTCACAACCCAAAGCTCATGACCATAGGTGAGGATAGGGACGTAGATCAACTGGTCAATTGAGAGAGCACTTTCTTCGCTATGACCGACCGACACAGGGTCTGCATCACTGCAGATGCCGCACCGATCCGCCTGTCAATCTCACGACCCACTCTTCCCTACCCCGGGAACAAGACCCCAAGGTACCTGAACTCTTCCACTTGGGCGGAGGCGTCTGGGTGGAAATCCTGACCAGATGTCCAAACCACCTCATCTGGCTCCTCTTGATGTAGAGCTCATGACCATAGGTGAGGATAGGAACGTAGATCAACTGGTAAATTGAGAGAGCACTTTCTTTGCTATGACCGACCGACACAGGTCGGCAGATGCCGCACCGATCCGCCTGTCAATCTCACGACCCACTCTTCCCTCGCCCGGGAACAAGACCCCAAGGTACCTGAACTCTTCCACTTGGGGCAGGATCTCGTCCCCAACCCGTGAAACTACCCCCTTTTACGGGCGAAGACCATGGACTTGTGCTACAAGGTGCTGATTTTCATCCCAGTCGCTGCCAACCGATCCAGTGAGAGTTGAAGATCACGGCCAAGTGAAGCCAGCAGAGACCGAATCTTGCAGCCACCGAACCGGATCCCTTCAATGCCATGACTGCGCCAAGAAATTCTGTCGATAGATGTTATGAACAGAATCGGTGACAAGAAGCAGCCCTGGTGGAGTACAACCCTCACTTTAGTCGGGAGCGACTTGAGCATGAAGACCACCTACTCCTGAGAAAGCACTTTGGTGACCAAAGCAAAGAAAAACCTTCAACGGAATTTGAACGCTCTGATTCTGACTGACTCCCCCGCATGACTAACAGTCTTCAGGGTTAACAGGATTGGACAAAATTTCCACAAGGAGAACGAGGTCACTCACAGACATGTCGCATCCCACGACGTGAAAGCGACACGGCGTCCTGAATTTGCTGCAGAACTTGATGTGGTCCACATACTGGAAGACATGACAAAGAAAGCATCAATTGTGGGACCAGGAAGATATTTGAACTCTTCTTCACCTTCTCCCTGGGTATCTTCTTCTTGGCGCAGCCCTCGCAGATCATCGGGTACTTGGGACAGATCTCATCGTGTGCCTGGGAATCAAACACTCTGATACGGTCGAACCAAACAAACTTGCCGAGGGCTCGGCGCTTTAGCCCACCTTGATGTTTTTGAAGTGAAAGGGTTCCTTGCAGTACTTGCAGTTGAGCGTCCTCTCCGGGCACTCGCGCTCGCTGTGGCGCTCCTGCTCGCTGAAGCGAATCCGCTCCTTGCAGGACGGGCACGGGACGACCATGAACTCGCACTTGCCTTCGTGGTTCAGCTGCGCCATGCAGAGCAGAGAGACACACACAGGCTAGCGACACGGCGGGAACTCTATAGATACGATGCGACGCTTGAGTTCGGTTCGCATCTGGTTTGTGTTTCCACTGTCAGGTGTGTGAAGGGATGCTAAGTTGTGTTCATGTTTTTTACTGGCAGTTAAAAGACGAATAGCGGCATTTTGGACTAATAGCAATCGAGCGATTGAGGCCTGCTTCATTCCAACGTAGAAGGAGTTGCAGTAGTCCAAACGTGGAGAAATAGAAACATGGACGATAAAACTGATTTAATTTTTGCTAAAAGTCTTAGATGATAAAAACTAGACCATACAGCGACGTTAATCTGCTGTTCCAACAAAACAAGATTTCTGACTGTTCATTTCATCCATCCATCCATTTTCTACCGCTTGTCCCTTTCGGGGTCACGAGGGGTGCTGGAGCCTATCTCAGCTGCAGTCGGGCGGAAGGCAGTGTATACTCTGGACAAGTCGCCACCTCATCACAGGGCCAACACAGATAGATAGACAACATTCACACTCACATTCACACACTAGGGCCCATCTAGTGTTGCCAATCAACCTATCCCAGGGTTCGGCAACCCGCGGCTCCGGAGCCGCACAACTCTTTGATCACTCTGATGCGACCAAAACCAAACAAGAATGACAAACACATTTCGGGAGAACATCTGCACCTTAACACAGCATAAACACAACAGAACAAATACCCAGAATCCCATGCAGCCCTGACTCTTCCGGGCTACATTATACACCCCTGCTACCACCAAACCCCGCCCCCACCCCAACCCTGCTCCCTCACACATCAACCCCCCGCCCCCTCTGTGCGTCGGTTTAGGTGGGCGGTAGAGATGCGCGGTTTGCGGACACAACCGCGCAGTCCGCGGATTATCCGCGGGTCGGGCGGTTGAAATAAAAAAAAATTAGATTTTATCCGCGGGTCGGGTCGGGCGGTTGAAATTTAAAAAAAATAGATTTTAAATAGATTCAGGCGGGTGGCAGTTAAACCAATTCGGAAATATATATACATAGTTAAATGTTGTTACCCACATACGAAAAACGAGCAGGCACCTGCAGCATATGCCACAACAGAAGAAGAAGAAAAAAAAGAGATGGACACTTTTACGGAGCGGAGAAGGGACGCCTCGCCGGGGTCCGGGACCGAGGCCCCTTCCCCCGAGAGGGCCCCACCGGGAGCCGTAGCTGAGGTGATCCGCGAGAAGGGCCCGACGCACGTCCAGGGTCACCACCGCGCCCACCGCACCGACACCCCGCCTCGTCCGCCTTCGCCGCGGCCGGCGTCACGCGCAGCAGGTAAGCAGCTTACCTGCCCGCCCCCCCTGTGGCCGGGGGCTCGTAACAGGGGTCACTCCGCGCGCTCCGCCCGCGCAGCTTACCTGCCCGCCACCCCCGTTGCCGGGGGCGCGTAACAGGGGTCACTCCACGCGCAGTGCGCTCACGAAAGGGGTGGGGCTCACCCTGGTGAGCCGAGTGGGCCACTTTTGGTAAGCAGAACTGGCGCTGCGGGATGAACCGAACGCCGGGTTAAGGCGCCCGATGCCGATGCTCATCAGACCCCAGAAAAGGTGTTTGTTGATATAGACAGCAGGACGGTGGCCATGGAAGTCTGAACCCGCTAAGGAGTGTGTAACAACCCACCTGCCGAATCAACTAGCCCTGAAAATGGATGGCGCTGGAGCGTCGGGCCCATACCCGGTTGTCGCCGGCAGCGAGAGCCGCGAGGGCTAGGCCGCGACGAGTAGGATGGCCGCCGCGGTGCGCGCTGAAGCCTCGGGCGCGCGGGTGCGAGGGACATCGCACCTCCACGCGCTTGGAGGTGCGCTCAGCGCGGCTCCCAGATGATTGCGCACTGGTGTGCGTCTGGGCCGTGACAGCGTGGCACGCATTGGATCAGTCTCCTTTCTTTAACAGGCAAAAGCTTTATAACCTCACTAATGCCTTGCATCGTCTATATTAGATATATAACAACGGGCGGGTGCGGTTTTGATTAAATGTTAGTTCGGGTGGATGCGGATGGTTGACGACTTTTGTGATGCGGTTGCGGGTGAAATAATTGCCTATCCGCGCATCTCTAGTGGGCGGGGTTTGGTAGCGGGGGTGTATAATGTAGCCCGGAAGAGTTAGGGCTGCATGGGATTCTGGGTATTTGTTCTGTTGTGTTTATGTTGTGTTACGGTGCGGATGTTCTCCCGAAATGTGTTTGTCATTCTTGTTTGGTGTGGGTTCACAGTGTGGCGCATTATTAGTAAGAGTGTTAAAGTTTTTTATACCGCCACCGTCAGTGTAACCTGTGTGGTTGTTGACCAAGTATGCCTTGCTGTCACTAGCGTGGGCAAGCAGAAGCCCCATACAACGTGCGGCTGGTCCGGCACGCTGGTTGTAGTGGGCGCTAAAGGCTGTACCATCACGGCACGTTCGAGAGAACAGTTGCCCTGAAATTCGTAGTCTGCCGGAAAAATCGGGAGGGGTGCCAAGTATGACGCTGTCAATCCCGCGGGCCGCACTAACATTCAATTTTCATATTAAGGTGTGGGCCGCGTGTCTGAGACCCTTGGTTTATACATAACACAAAGCAAAAAAAAATCTTTGTATGCAGTGTTAATTCATTTTCAATTTCAAAAGATTTTTGTGGCTCCCATTGTTTTCTTTAATTTGTGAAACTGGTCAAAATGGCTCTTTGACTGGTAAAGGTTGCCGACCCCTGACTTATCCCCAGGTGCATGTTTTTGGAGGTGGGAGGAAGCCGCGTAGTCATGGGGAGAACATGCAAACTCCACACAGAAAGATCCCGAACCCGGGATTGAACTCGGGACATTTGTATTGTGAGGCACGTGCACTAAACCCTGTCCCACCGTGCTGCCAGATTTCTGACTGAGTTTTAAATAAGGCATCTGGGGGGGTCCAGGTCACTGGGGGGAGCATTCTGTTATACTTTTGATTCAGATAAATTGATTTCCGTCTTGTTCTCGTTTAAGTCTAGAAAGTTTGCCGCCAACCATGCTTTTATGTCCTCAAGACAATTTAAAAGTGATTTTAAACATGCAATACTTAAAGTATCGTACTTATTACGCACCAGATGCACATTGTAACGTGCATCTTAGTTGTAGTTTGGAGGTGTCGTAATCGCCATTTAAAATCGCTAATGCTAATCAGTAGCATGTCAACGGCAAAGCCAATGTATATTATTAATTTTCCTTTGTTTAACCAGGTAAAAACTCATTGAGATGAAAATCTTTTTTGCAAGAGTGCAGCAAAAACGGGTTTCATAAATGCATAAAACCACAAAAAATCAGTACACACTAGAGATGCGCGGATAGGCAATTTATCTCATCCGCAACCGCGTCAGAAAGTCGTCATTCATCCGCCATGTAACGTTTGATCAGAACTGCATCCGCCCGCCATCCGCCCGTTGTTATATATCTAATATTAATAAAAATAAAAAAAAAAGGGTGAAAACTACGCGAATTGCACCTTGTGCAGACAAGATTTTTCGATCGGACACGGAGGAATTAGCGATGTAAAAGACCACGTTGGGACAAAAAAACACAAGTCTAATGCCGTTGCTAGCGATACAAGTGGAAAACTTTCAACGTTTTTCGTCGCCCAAACAGATTCTTTGGATGTGATAAATGCCAAAGTTTTATTTACGGAGGCAATAATTGAGCATGGACTTCCAATCGCACTGGCTGATCACATGGGACAGTTAATAATGTAATGCAACCTTTAAAAATCATTACGCGGTGATCGCGATCCCAAAAATAAACTTTTCTTGCATGATAATGTCCAGAAAATTTCGCTTTATATTACTATAGAGTCCTTTTAACGAATGAGTTTGATGGTTTATCACAAACCTTAAATGAAATTCCATGGCCACCGTCCTGCTCTCTATATCAACCAGGGTGAGCCCCACCCCTTTCGTGAGCGCACTGCGTGTGGAGTGACCCCTGTTACGCGCCCCCGGCAACAGGGGTGGCAAGCAGGTAAGCTGCGCGGGCGGAGCGCGCGGAGTGACCCATGTTACGAGCCCCCGGCCACGGGGGTGGCGGGCAGGTAAGCTGCTTACCTGCTGCGCGTGACGCCGGCCGCGGCGAAAGCGGACGAGGCGGGGTGTCGGTGCGGTGGGCCCGGTAGTGACCCTGGACGTGCGTCGGGCCCTTCTCGCGGATCACCTCAGCTACGGCTCCCGGTGGGGCCCTCTCGGGGGAAGGGGCCTCGGTCCCGGACCCCGGCGAGGCGTCCCTTCTCCGCTCCGTAAAAGTGTCCATCTCTTTTCTTTTTTTTTCTTCTGTTGTGGCATATGCAGCAGGTGCCTGCTCGTTTTTCGTATGTGGGTAACAACATTTAACTATGTATATATATTTCCCAATTGGTTTAACTGCCACCCGCAAAAAAAAAAAAAAAAAAAAAAAAAAAAAAAAAAAATCTAATTAATCCGCCCGACCCGACCCGCGAGCGGATAAAATCTTTTTTTTTTTTATTTCATCCGCCCGATCCGCGGATAATCCGCGGACTCCGCGGTTGTGTCCGCAAACCGCGCATCTCTAGTACACACTATAGTTAAAAGAACAAATGACTTGCAGCATAAAGATCAAATCAACTCACCTCGTACTCCTTGATGGTTCCTCTCCAGGTGCAGCTTTCGTTGATGCAGAGCGCCGAGAGGTTCTCCACCTCCCTGCGAACTGCGTTGTCGGGAAAAGCCTTTTGGAACAAGAAGAGGAGAAGGAAAGTAACTCTTGGGTGAGTGACAGCAAAACAGACATTTTATCGCAAAAATGATGAAACACAAGCAAGATTGTTGATGTCGTCAATATCAGATTGAATTGGCCATATTTTGTAGATGTTGGCTAGTTTGCCGAATTGTGAATCTATGCGGAATTGGCCCCCGTTATCATTGCAAACATTCAAATATTTGTGCTACATTTGTGCCGTGAACATTTCCCAAACTTGTCCCAAATGTTTATGCTCCAATTTTTTACAATTTTTTGTTCAACTATTATAGTTTTTACTAGATGAAAATGTTTTGCAGCACAAACTTTTGGGGACAAGTTTGGAGAGATTTTGACAAGGTGGTCTGGTTATGAATAATAAAACAGTAATAACATAAAAACTATAAAATGTTAATAACATTAAAACAGACATTTGTGGAGATTTTGACAAGGTGGTGGGGAGGCTGGTTATGAATAATAACGGCTCAATAACATAAAAACTATAATAGTTAATAACATAAAAACTATAATAGTTACTAACATAAAAACTATAATAGTTACTAACATAAAAACTATAATAGTTACTAACATAAAAATTATAATAGTTAATAACATAAAAACTATGATAGTTAATAACATGAACAATATAATAGTTAATAACAGAAAAACTACAATAGTTGATAACATAAAAAGTATAATTGTTAACAACATAAAAACTACAATAGGCAATAACATAAGAAATACAATAATTACTAACATAAAAACTATAATAGTTAATAACATGAACATTATAATAGTTAATAACATAACAACTATAATAGTTAATAACATTTACATTATAATAGTTAATAACATAACAACTATAATAGTTAATAACTTAAAAACTATAATAGTTAATAACATAAAAACTATAATAGTTGATAACATAAAAACTATAATAGTTACTGACATAAAAATAAATATAAGAGTTACTAACATAAAAAAGTATAATTGTTAACAACAAAAAACTACAATAGTTAATAACATAAGATATACAATAGTTACTAACATAAAAACTATAATAGTTAATAACATGAACATTATAATAGTTAATAACATAAAACTATAATAGTTACTAACCTAAAAACTATAATTGTTAACAACATAAAAACTACAATAGGCAATAACATAAGAAATATAATAATTACTAACATAAAAACTATAATAGTTAATAAGATGAACATTATAATAGTTAATAACATAACAACTATAATAGTTAATAACATAAGAAATACAATAATTACTAACATAAAAACTATAATAGTTAATAAGATGAACATTATAATAGTTAATAACATAACAACTATAATAGTTAATAACATTTACATTATAATAGTTAATAACATAACAACTATAATAGTTAATCACTTAAAAACTATAATAGTTAATCACTTAAAAACTATAATAGTTACTAACATAAAAAGTATAATTGTTAACAACATAAAAACTACAATAGGCAATAACATAAGAAATACAATAGTTACTAACATAAAAACTATAATAGTTAATAACATAAAAACTATAATAGTTAATAACATAAAAACTATAATAGTTAATAACATGAACATTATAATAGTTAATAACATAACTATAATAGTTAATCACTTAAAAACTATAATAGTTGATAACATAAAAACTATAATAGTTACTGACATAAAAATAAATATAAGAGTTACTAACATAAAAAAGTATAATTGTTAACAACAAAAAACTACAATAGTTAATAACATAAGATATACAATAGTTACTAACATAAAAACTATAATAGTTAATAACATGAACATTATAATAGTTAATAACTTAAAAACTATAATAGTTGATAACATAGTTTCTCATAGTCATTCACATCGACGTCCCACTGGGGTGAGTTTTTCCTTGCCCTTATGTGGGCTTTGTACCGAGGATGTCGTTGTGGCTTGTGCAGCCCTTTGAGACACTTGTGATTTAGGGCTATATAAATAAACATTGATTGATTGATTGATTGATTGATTGAACATAAAAACTATAATAGTTGATAACATAAAAACTATAATAGTTACTAACATAAAAAGTATAATTGTTAACAACATAAAAACTACAATAGGCACTAAGATTGTTAACTAACATAAAAACTATAATAGTTAATAACTGGATGACATCTCTAGTCAGAAATGTTATTTTAGAAGAACTTAAAAACCGGAACGGCACAAACGTAACACAAACAGTTGTAATATTTGCAATGACTAACTAAGGGGGCCAACTTCACACAAGTTTTCTTCAAATTGGCATCATGACATAGGCCTCTGTGTGTGAGTGACAAGAAGAAAAGCTCAGACTCGCTTGTTTGGTGCCACCCGGTGGTTTGCATGTATAAACCCAACATACTTTCAGATGGTTTTCTGACATTTGGGACAACGCGCTAGTGCCGATTTGATAGCGTAGGATGCTAGTTTCATCACGTCGCGGGTACTCACGCATCCTTGTCTCAGGATAGACGTGGGTTCTTCGAAAATGTCCTCCTTGATGCAAGCGCTGCACTTGTGCGGCCCGTTACTGCAACACAACACCAGGCGCAAAGATAGCAAGGCTCCGCGTGGAACGAGAAGGTGTAGCCTGGTGTGGGGCTCACCTGACGGCCAGGTTGAAGCAGTACGAGCAGAAGCGATGGCCGCACTGCGCCTGGACGGGCCGCCGCAGGATGTTGTGGCAGCAGTTGCACAGGTGCTTGTCCTCCAGCTTGTTGCCCAGGATCTTCTTGGGGAAGCCCGGCTTGTTGCTCTCCATGGACGACGGCGGCGACGGCTCCTGAGCGGCCATGCTGTCCGATCACACGTCCCGGTCACACCTGGAAGAGGACCCGCCGGTCATATAGGTGACTCTACAGTCTTGTCACATTACGTTTTTCCGCACACGTGGAGAAACAATGAAGAAACAATGGAGTCATAGCGAGCGCAACAGAGATTGGTGGCAGCAGCAGGTGGGGACACTAATCAGTAAACACAAACTTGTGTGTACGACGAGCACACTTAGCAACCGGAACACAAACAAAGTCCAAGCAGGCGCAAACAGAGTCTGGGTGGGCGCAAACAGAGGCTGTGTGGGCGCAAAACAGAGTCGTGGCGCGCACAAACAAAGTCGGGGCAGGTGCAAAGATAGTCAGCGCGGGTATAAGCAGAGACGGTGCGAGTCCAAACAAAGTCCAAGCAGGCACAAACAGAGTCTGGACGGGCGCAAACGAAGTCCAAGCGGGCGCAAACAGAGTCTGGACGGGCCGGGCGCAAACACAGACTGTGTGGGCACAAACAAAGTCTGCGTGGGCGCAATAAAGTCAGTGCGGGTACAAGCAGAGTCTGGGCGGGCGCAAACAGAGTCTGGGTGGGCGCAAACAGAGTCTGGGCGGGCGCAAACTGAGGCTGTGTGGGTGCAAACAAAGTCTGCGTTGGAGCAACAAAGTCAGTGCGGGTGCAAACAAAGTCCAAGCGGGCGCAAACAGAGTCGGGGTGGGCGCAAACAGAGTCTGGGCGGGCGCAAACAGAGTCTGGGCGGGCGCAAACAGAGTCTGGGCGGGCGCAAACAGAGGCTGTGTGGGTGCAAACAAAGTCTGCGTTGGAGCAACAAAGTCAGTGCGGGTGCAAACAAAGTCCAAGCGGGCGCAGAGTCTGGGCGGGCGCAAACAGAGTCTGGGCGGGCGCAAACAGAGTCTGGGCGGGCGCAAACAGAGGCTGTGTGGGTGCAAACAAAGTCTGCGTTGGAGCAACAAAGTCAGTGCGGGTGCAAACAAAGTCCAAGCGGGCGCAGAGTCTGGGCGGGCGCAAACAGAGTCTGGGCGGGCGCAAACAGAGTCTGGGCGGGCGCAAACAGAGTCTGGGCGGGCGCAAACAGAGTCTGGGCAGGCGCAAACAGAGTCGGGGTGGGCGCAAACAAAGTCTGCGTGGGCGCAACAAAGTCAGTGCGGGTGCAAACAAAGTCAACGCGAGCGCAAACAGAGTCTGGACAGGTGCAAACATAGTCGGGGCGGGCGCAAACTAAGTCTGCATAGGCGCATTAAAGTCAGTGCGGGCGCAAACAGAGTCCGGGCGGATGCAAACCGAGTCGGGGCGGGCGCAAACAGAGGCTGTGTGGGCGCAAACAAAGTCTGCGTTGGAGCAACAAAGTCAGTGCGGGTGCAAACAAAGTCCAAGCCGACGCAAACAGAGTCTGGGCAGGCGGAAACAGAGTCTGGGCAGGCGGAGACAGAGTCTGGGCGGGCGCAAACAGAGTCTGGGCGGGCGCAAACAGAGGCTGTGTGGGTGCAAACAAAGTCTGCGTTGGAGCAACAAAGTCAGTGCGGGTGCAAACAAAGTCCAAGCGGGCGCAAACAGAGTCTGGGCGGGCGCAAACAGAGTCTGGGCGGGCGCAAACAGAGTCGGGGTGGGCGCAAACAAAGTCTGCGTGGGCGCAACAAAGTCAGTGTGGGTGCAAACAAAGTCAACGCAGGCGCAAACAGAGTCTGGACGGGCGTAAACAGAGTCGGGGTGGGCGCAACAAAGTCAGTGCGGGTGCAAACAAAGTCAACACGGGCGCAAACAGAGTCTGGACAGGTGAAAACATAGTCGGGGCGGGCGCAAACTAAGTCTGCATAGGCGCAATAAAGTCAGTGCGGGTGCAAACAAAGTCCAAGCGGGCGCAAACAGAGTCTGGGCGGGCGCAAACCGAGTCGGGGCGGGCGCAAACAGAGGCTGTGTGGGCGCAAACAAAGTCTGCGTTGGAGCAACAAAGTCAGTGCGGGTGAAAACAAAGTCCAAGCCGGCGCAAACATAGTCTGGGCAGGCGGAAACAGAGTCTGGACGGGCGCAAACAGAGTCGGGGCGAGCGCAAAAAAAGTCTGCATGGGCGCAATAAAGTCAGTGCGGGTGCAAACAAAGTCCAAGCGGGCGCAAACAGAGTCTGGGCGGGCGCAAACCGAGTCGGAGCGGGCGCAAACAGAGGCTGTGTGGACGGAAACAAAGTCTGCGTTGGAGCAACAAAGTCAGTGCGGGTACAAACAAAGTCCAAGCCGGCGCAAACAGAGTCTGGGCAGGCGGAAACAAGAGTCTGGATGGGCGCAAACAGAGTCTGGACGGGCGCAAACAGAGTCGGGGCGAGCGCAAACAAAGTCTGCATGGGCGCAAACAGAGTCTGGGCAGGCGGAAACAGAGTCTGGACGGGCGCAAACAGAGTCTGGACGGGCGGAAACAGAGTCTGGACGGGCGCAAACAGAGTCTGGACGGGCGGAAACAGAGTCTGGACGAGCGCAAACAGAGTCTGGACGGGCGCAAACAGAGTCTGGACGGGCGCAAACTGAGTCTGGACGGGCGCAAACAGAGTCGGGGCGGGCGCAAACAGAGTCGGGGCGAGTGCAAAAAAAGTCTGCATGGGCGCAATAAAGTCAGTGCGGGTGCAAACAAAGTCCAAGCGGGCGCAAACAGAGTCTGGGCGGGTGCAAACCGAGTCGGAGCGGGCGCAAACAGAGGCTGTGTGGGTGCAAACAAAGTCTGCGTTGGAGCAACAAAGTCAGTGCGGGTGCAAACAAAGTCCAAGCGGGCGCAAACAGAGTCTGGGCGGGCGCAAACAGAGTCTGGGCGGGCGCAAACAGAGTCGGGGTGGGCGCAAACAAAGTCTGCGTGGGCACAACAAAGTCAGTGTGGGTGCAAACAAAGTCAACGCAGGCGCAAACAGAGTCTGGACGGGCGTAAACAGAGTCGGGGTGGGCGCAAACAAAGTCTGCGTGTGCGCAACAAAGTCAGTGCGGGTGCAAACACAGTCAGCGTGGTGCAAACACAGTCAGTCTGGGTGAAAACAGAGTCGGGGCGGGCGCAAACAAAGTCTGCATGGGCGCAATAAAGTCAGTGTGGGTGCAAACAAAGTCCAAGCGGGCGCAAACAGAGTCTGGGCGGGCGCAAACAGAGGCTGTGTGGACGCAAACAAAGTCTGCGTTGGCGCAACAAAGTCAGTGCGGGTGCAAACAAAGTTGACGTCGGTGCGAGTGCAAACAAAGACCACATGCATGCAGAGTCCTTTTTTACACGCACAGATTTTAGCAGCATTTAAACCAAACATTTTTGGCGTGTACTTAGCGTCAGTTGCTATGAAACAACTAAAACTAAGTAGCTAGTTGGTTATGCAAGCAGAAAAAAAAACTGCATGGAAAGATAAAAAAACATGTACATTTTCCATTTTGATGCTGAACCAAAGCAAATGTTGCGGTTAGGCATCAAACCAAGAAGAGTTTGTGAAGGACAGCAGGCAGCGTGCAGGTAAGATGATTTTTTCCAGTCCAAAACCACGGCACAAAACACAAAGGAGCGTGCAGCTGAAGAGCGCACGTGAAGCGCAGCAAACATAGCGCTCTTAGCATACCATGGAGTAAATCAACAGTCGCCGAGAATAAGACGTGTACAAAAAGGGGGTGTGATTAGTGGCGGCAGCAGGTGGGGACACTAATCAATAAACAGAAACCGGTGTGTATGATCAGCGCACCTAGCAACCAAAATTTGACTAAAGTTACATTTTTGACATAAGTTCTTAAAAACAACATGTTCTTGCCGCACATAGGATCTTTGACTAAAGTCACATTTTTGACATAGTTCCTTAGGACAGCATGTTATTGTCACATAAAGGATCTTTGACTAAAGTTACATTTTTGACATAGGTCCTTAAAAACAACATGTTCTTGTCACACATAGGATCTTTGACTACATAGGTCCTTAAAAACAACATGTTCTTGCCACACATAGGATCTTTGACTAAAGTTACATTTTTGACATAGGTCCTTAAAAACAACATGTTCTTGTTACACAAAGGATCTTTGACTAAAGTTCAATTTTTGACATAGGTCCTTAAAAACAACATGTTCTTGCCACACATAGGATCTTTGACTAAAGTTCAATTTTTGACATAGGTCCTTAAAAACAACATGTTCTTGTTACATAAAGGATCTTTGACTAAAGTTACATTTTTGATATAGGTCCTTAGGACAGCATGTTATTGTCACATAAAGGATCTTTGACTAAAGTTACATTTTTGACATAGGTCCTTAAAAACAACATGTTCTTGTTACATAAAGGATCTTTGACTAAAGTTACATTTTTGACATAGGTCCTTAAAAACAACATGTTCTTGTCACATAAAGGATCTTTGACTAAAGTTACATTTTTGACATAGGTCCTTAAAAACAACATGTTCTTGTCACATATAGGATCTTTGACTAAAGATACATTTTTGACATAGGTCCTTAAAAACAACATGTTCTTGTTACACAAAGGATCTTTGACTAAAGTTAAATTTTTGACATAGGTCCTTAGGACAGCATGTTCTTGCCACACATAGGATCTTTGACTAAAGTTAAATTTTTGACATACATCCTTAAAAACAACATGTTCTTGTCACTTAAAGGATATTTGACTAAAGTTACATTTTTGACATAGGTCCTTAAAAACAACATGTTCTTGTTACACAAAGGATCTTTGACTAAAGTTACATTTTTGACATAGGTCCTTAAAAACAACATGTTCTTGTTACACAAAGGATCTTTGACTAAAGTTAAATTTTTGACATAGGTCCTTAGGACAGCATGTTCTTGCCACACATAGGATCTTTGACTAAAGTTAAATTTTTGACATACATCCTTAAAAAACATGTTCTTGTCACTTAAAGGATCTTTGACTAAAGTTACATTTTTGACATAGGTCCTTAAAAACAACATGTTCTAGTTACATAAAGGATCTTTGACTAAAGTTACATTTTTGACATAGGTTCTTAAAAACAACATGTTCTTGCACATAGGATCTTTGACTAAAGTAAAATTTTTGACATAGGTCCTTAGGACAGCATGTTCTTGCCACACATAGGATCTTTGACTAAAGTTACATTTTTGACATAGGTCCTTAAAAACAACATGTTCTTGTCACATATAGGATCTTTGACTAAAGTTACATTTTTGACATAAGTCCTTAAAAACAACATGTTCTTGTCACATAAAGGATCTTTGACTAAAGTTACATTTTTGACATAGGTCCTTAAAAAACATGTTCTTGTCACTTAAAGGATCTTTGACTAAAGTTACATTTTTGACATAGGTCCTTAAAAACAACATGTTCTTGTTACATAAAGGATCTTTGACTAAAGTTACATTTTTGACATAGATCCTTAAAAACAACATGTTCTTGTCACTTAAAGGATCTTTGACTAAAGTTACATTTTTGACATAGGTCCTTAAAAACAACATGTTCTTGTCACATATAGGATCTTTGACTAAAGTTCCATTTTTGACATAGGTCCTTAAAAACAACATGTTCTTGTTACATAAAGGATCTTTGACTAAAGTTACATTTTTGACATAGGTCCTTAAAAAACATGTTCTTGTCACTTAAAGGATCTTTGACTAAAGTTACATTTTTGACATAGGTCCTTAGGACAGCATGTTCTTGCCACACATAGGATCTTTGACTAAAGTTACACTTTTGACATAGGTCCTTAAAAACAACATGTTCTTGTTACACAAAGGATCTTTGACTAAAGTTAAATTTTTGACATAGGTCCTTAAAAACAACATGTTCTTGTCACATATAGGATCTTTGACTAAAGTTACATTTTTGACATAGGTCCTTAAAAACAACATGTTCTTGTTACATAAAGGATCTTTGACTAAAGTTACATTTTTGACATAGGTCCTTAAAAACAACATGTTCTTGCCACACATAGGATCTTTGACTAAAGTTCCATTTTTGACATAGGTCCTTAAAAACAACATGTTCTTGTTACATAAAGGATCTTTGACTAAAGTTACATTTTTGACATAGGTCCTTAAAAACAACATGTTCTTGTCACATATAGGATCTTTGACTAAAGTTACATTTTTGACATAGGTCCTTAAAAACAACATGTTCTTGTTACATAAAGGATCTTTGACTAAAGTTACATTTTTGACATAGGTCCTTAAAAACAACATGTTCTTGTTACACAAAGGATCTTTGACTAAAGTTAAATTTTTGACATAGGTCCTTAGGACAGCATGTTCTTGCCACATAAAGGATCTTTGACTAAAGTTACATTTTTGACATAGGTCCTTAAAAACAACATGTTCTTGTCACACATAGGATCTTTGACTACATAGGTCCTTAAAAACAACATGTTCTTGCCACACATAGGATCTTTGACTAAAGTTACATTTTTGACATAGGTCCTTAAAAACAACATGTTCTTGTTACACAAAGGATCTTTGACTAAAGTTCAATTTTTGACATAGGTCCTTAAAAACAACATGTTCTTGCCACACATAGGATCTTTGACTAAAGTTCAATTTTTGACATAGGTCCTTAAAAACAACATGTTCTTGTTACATAAAGGATCTTTGACTAAAGTTACATTTTTGATATAGGTCCTTAGGACAGCATGTTATTGTCACATAAAGGATCTTTGACTAAAGTTACATTTTTGACATAGGTCCTTAAAAACAACATGTTCTTGTTACATAAAGGATCTTTGACTAAAGTTACATTTTTGACATAGGTCCTTAAAAACAACATGTTCTTGTCACATAAAGGATCTTTGACTAAAGTTACATTTTTGACATAGGTCCTTAAAAACAACATGTTCTTGTCACATAAAGGATCTTTGACTAAAGTTACATTTTTGACATAGGTCCTTAAAAACAACATGTTCTTGTCACATATAGGATCTTTGACTAAAGTTAAATTTTTGACATAGGTCCTTAAAAACAACATGTTCTTGCCACATAAAGGATCTTTGACTAAAGTAACATTTTTGACATAGGTCCTTAGGACAGCATGTTCTTGCCACATAAAGGATCTTTGACTAAAGTTACATTTTTGACATAGGTCCTTAGGACAGCATGTTATTGTCACATAAAGGATCTTTGACTAAAGTTACATTTTTGACATAGGTCCTTAAAAACAACATGTTCTTGTCACATAAAGGATCTTTGACTAAAGTTACATTTTTGACATAGGTCCTTAAAAACATGTTCTTGTTACATAAAGGATCTTTGACTAAAGTTAAATTTTTGACATACGTCCTTAGGACAGCATGTTATTGTCACATAAAGGATCTTTGACTAAAGTTACATTTTTGACATAGGTCCTTAAAAACAACATGTTCTTGTTACATAAAGGATCTTTGACTAAAGTTGCATTTTTTGAAATAGGTCCTTAAAAACAGCATGTTCTTGTCACATAAAGGATTTTTGACTAAAGTTACATTTTTGACAAAGGTCCTTAAAAACAACATGTTCTTGCCACATAAAGGATCTTTGACTAAAGTTACATTTTTGACATAGGTCCTTAGGACAGCATGTTCTTGCCACATAAAGGATCTTTGACTAAAGTTACATTTTTGACATAGGTCCTTAGGACAGCATGTTCTTGCCACATAAAGGATCTTTGACTAAAGTTACATTTTTGACATAGGTCCTTAGGACAGCATGTTATTGTCACATAAAGGATCTTTGACTAAAGTTACATTTTTGACATAGGTCCTTAGGACAGCATGTTATTGTCACATAAAGGATCTTTGACTAAAGTTACATTTTTGACATAGGTCCTTAAAAACAACATGTTCTTGTCACATAAAGGATCTTTGACTAAAGTTACATTTTTGACATAGGTCCTTAAAAACATGTTCTTGTTACATAAAGGATCTTTGACTAAAGTTAAATTTTTGACATACGTCCTTAGGACAGCATGTTATTGTCACATAAAGGATCTTTGACTAAAGTTACATTTTTGACATAGGTCCTTAAAAACAACATGTTCTTGTTACATAAAGGATCTTTGACTAAAGTTGCATTTTTTGAAATAGGTCCTTAAAAACAGCATGTTCTTGTCACATAAAGGATTTTTGACTAAAGTTACATTTTTGACAAAGGTCCTTAAAAACAACATGTTCTTGCCACATAAAGGATCTTTGACTAAAGTTACATTTTTGACATAGGTCCTTAGGACAGCATGTTCTTGCCACATAAAGGATCTTTGACTAAAGTTACATTTTTGACATAGGTCCTTAAAAACAACATGTTCTTGTCACATAAAGGATCTTTGACTAAAGTTACATTTTTGACATAGGTCCTTAAAAACATGTTCTTCTTACACAAAGGATCTTTGACTAAAGTTACATTTTTGACATAGGTCCTTAGGACAGCATGTTCTTGCCACACATAGGATCTTTGACTAAAGTTACATTTTTGACATAGGTCCTTAAAAACAACATGTTGTCACATAAAGGATCTTTGACTAAAGTTACATTTTTGACATAGGTCCTTAAAAACAACATGTTCTTGTCACATAAAGGATCTTTGACTAAAGTTACATTTTTGAAATACGTCCTTAAAAAAGATGTTCTTGTCACTTAAAGGATCTTTGACTAAAGTTACATTTTTTAAATAGGTCCCTAAAAACAACATGTTCTTGTTACATAAAGAATCTTTGACTAAAGTTACATTTTTGACATAGGTCCTTAAAAACATGTTCTTCTTACACAAAGGATCTTTGACTAAAGTTAAATTTTTGACATAGGTCCTTAGGACAGCATGTTCTTGCCACACATAGGATCTTTGACTAAAGTTACATTTTTGACATAGGTCCTTAAAAACAACATGTTCTTGTCACATAAAGGATCTTTGACTAAAGTTACATTTTTGACATAGGTCCTTAGGACAGCATGTTCTTGTCACATAAAGGATCTTTGACTAAAGTTAAATTTTTGACATAGGTCCTTAAGACAGCATGTTATTGTCACATAAAGGATCTTTGACTAAAGTTACATTTTTGACATAGGTCCTTAAAAACAACATGTTCTTGCCGCATTTAGGATCTTTGACTAAAGTTAAATTTTTGACATAGGTCCTTAAAAACAGCATGTTCTTGTCACATAAAGGATCTTTGACTAAAGTTGCATTTTTTGAAATAGCTCCTTAAAAACAACATGTTTTTGTCACATAAAGGATCTTTGACTGACATTACATCTTTTAAACAGGTCCTTAAAACAGCAGCATGTTCTTGTCACATAAAGGATCTTTGACTAACATTCCAGAATGTAAACAAAGGACGGAACATAACAAAAACATGACTTAAGACCCAGGTCGTGACACCAAATCTGGTTCACAATCATTCGAAGCACTTTTCACAATTAAAGCTTCGCTTGTTGTCATTTTTGTTGGTGGAATGTGAAGACAGAAACTATAGGCGAGGTAAGCAGACTCAAAACTATTTTTTTTTTGCTGGTTCACTTCTTTTTACACCTGCGTGACAATTAAGAACACTAGTAAACCTGATCCTTCGTTAGAACGTCGGAGAGTCCATAAGGCTGGACGGATCCAAAGCCCCCCCCCAGTGTGGTGTGTAAATTCAAATTAAAGCATACCATGGACTAAATCAACAGTCGCCGAGAATGAGACGTGTACAAAAAGGGGGCGTGATTAGTGGCTGCAGCAGGTGGGGACACTAACCAATAAACAGAAACCGGTGTGTATGATCAGCGCACCTAGCAACCAAAATTTGACTAAAGTTACATTTTTGACATAGGTCCTTAAAAAACATGTTCTTGTCACTTAAAGGATCTTTGACTAAAGTTACATTTTTGACATAGGTCATTAAAAACAACACGTTCTTGTTACATAAAGAATCTTTGACTCAAGTTACATTTTTGACATAGGTCCTTAGGACAGCATGTTATTGTCACATAAATGATCTTTGACTAAAGTTACATTTTTGACATAGGTCATTAAAAACAACATGTTCTTGTTACATAAAGGATCTTTGACTAAAGATACACTTTTGACATAGGTCCTTAAAAACAACATGTTCTTGCTGCACATAGGATCTTTGACTAAAGTTAAAATTTTGACATAGATCCTTCGGACAGCATGTTATTGTCACATAAATTATCTTTGACTAAAGTTACATTTTTGACATAGGTCCTTAAAAACATGTTCTTCTTACACAAAGGATCTTTGACTAAAGTTACATTTTTGACATAGGTCCTTAAAAAACATGTTCTTGTCACTTAAAGGATCTTTGACTAAAGTTACATTTTTGACATAGGTCCTTAAAAACAACATGTTCTTGTTACATAAAGGATCTTTGACTAAAGTTACATTTTTGACATAGGTCCTTAAAAACAACATGTTTTTGTCTTATAAAGGATCTTTGACTGACATTACATTTTTTAAACAGGTCCTTAAAACAGCAGCATGTTCTTGTCATATAAAGGATCTTTGACTAAAGTTACATTTTTGACATAGGTCCTTAAAAACAACATGTTCTTGTTACATAAAGGATCTTTGACTAAAGTTACATTTTTGACATAGGTCCTTAAAAACAACATGTTCTTGTCACAGATAGGATCTTTGACTAAAGTTACATTTTTGACATAGGTCCTTAAAAACAGCATGTTCTTGCTGCACATAGGATCTTTGACTAAAGTTACATTTTTGACATAGGACCTTAGGACAGCATGTTCTTGTCACATAAAGGATCTTTGACTAAAGTTACATTTTTGAAATACGTCCTTAAAAAAGATGTTCTTGTCACTTAAAGGATCTTTGACTAAAGTTACATTTTTTAAATAGGTCCCTAAAAACAACATGTTCTTGTTACATAAAGAATCTTTGACTAAAGTTACATTTTTGACATAGGTCCTTAAAAACATGTTCTTCTTACACAAAGGATCTTTGACTAAAGTTACATTTTTGACATAGGTCCTTAGGACAGCATGTTCTTGCCACACATAGGATCTTTGACTAAAGTTACATTTTTGACATAGGTCCTTAAAAACAACATGTTTTTGTCACATAAAGGATCTTTGACTGACATTACATCTTTTAAACAGGTCCTTAAAACAGCAGCATGTTCTTGTCATATAAAAGATCTTTGACGAAGATTCCAATTTTGAAAAAAAGTCAGGCAGCATGTCCTTGTCATATAAAGGATCTTTGACTAACATTCCAGAATGTAAACAAAGGACGGAACAGAACAAAAACATGACTTAAGACCCAGGTCGTGACACCAAATCTGGTTCACAATCATTCGAAGCACTTTTCACAATTAAAGCTTCGCTTGTTGTCATTTTTGTTGGTGGAATGTGAAGACAGAAACTATAGGCGAGGTAAGCAGACTCAAAACTATTTTTTTTTGCTGGTTCACTTCTTTTTACACCTGCGTGACAATTAAGAACACTAGTAAACCTGATCCTTCGTTAGAACGTCAGAGAGTCCATAAGGCTGGACGGATCCAAAAACCCCCCCCCCCCCCCCCCCCCCCTAGTGTGGTGTGTAAATTCAAAATAAAGCATACCATGGAGTAAATCAACAGTCGCCGAGAATGAGACGTGTACAAAAAGGGGGCGTGATTAGTGGCTGCAGCAGGTGGGGACACTAACCAATAAACAGAAACCGGTGTGTATGATCAGCACACCTAGCAACCAAAATTTGACTAAAGTTACATTTTTGACATAGGTCCTTAAAAACATGTTCTTGCCACACATAGGATCTTTGACTAAAGTTACATTTTTGACATAGGTCCTTAGGACAGCATGTTATTGTCACATCAAGGATCTTTGACTAAAGTTACACTTTTGACATAGGTCCTTAAAAACAACATGTTCTTGTTACATAAAGGATCTTTGACTAAAGTAAAATTTTTGACATAGGTCCTTAGGACAGCATGTTCTTGTCACACATAGGATCTTTGACTAAATTTACATTTTTGACATAGGTCCTTAAAAACAACATGTTCTTTTTACATAAAGAATCTTTGACTAAAGTTACATTTTTGACATAGGTTCTTAAAAACAACATGTTCTTGTTACATAAAGGATCTTTGACTAAAGTTGCATTTTTTGAAATAGGTCCTTAAAAACAAGATGTTTTTGTCACATAAAGGATCTTTGACTAAAGTTACATTTTTGACATAGGTCCTTAAAAACAACATGTTCTTGTTACATAAAGGATCTTTGACTAAAGTTACATTTTTGACATAGGTCCTTAGGACAGCATGTTATTGTCACATAAAGGATCTTTGACTAAAGTTACATTTTTGACATAGGTCCTTAAAAAAAACATGTTCTTGTTACACAAAGGATCTTTGACTAAAGTTACATTTTTGACATAGGTCCTTAAAAACAACATGTTCTTGTCACATATAGGATCTTTGACTAAAGTTACATTTTTGACATAGGTCCTTAGGACAGCATGTTCTTGTCACATAAAGGATCTTTGACTAAAGTTACATTTTTGACATAGGTCCTTAAAAACAACATGTTCTTGTCACAGATAGGATCTTTGACTAAAGTTACATTTTTGACATAGGTCCTTAAAAACAGCATGTTCTTGCTGCACATAGGATCTTTGACTAAAGTTACATTTTTGACATAGGACCTTAGGACAGCATGTTCTTGTCACATAAAGGATCTTTGACTAAAGTTACATTTTTGAAATACGTCCTTAAAAAAGATGTTCTTGTCACTTAAAGGATCTTTGACTAAAGTTACATTTTTTAAATAGGTCCCTAAAAACAACATGTTCTTGTTACATAAAGAATCTTTGACTAAAGTTACATTTTTGACATAGGTCCTTAAAAACATGTTCTTCTTACACAAAGGATCTTTGACTAAAGTTAAATTTTTGACATAGGTCCTTAGGACAGCATGTTCTTGCCACACATAGGATCTTTGACTAAAGTTACATTTTTGACATAGGTCCTTAAAAACAACATGTTGTTGTCACATAAAG
Organism: Nerophis lumbriciformis; assembly: GCF_033978685.3. NCBI lineage: Eukaryota > Metazoa > Chordata > Actinopteri > Syngnathiformes > Syngnathidae > Nerophis > Nerophis lumbriciformis. The sequence goes on along the minus strand of NC_084558.2, from coordinate 50,153,480 downwards.
GATCTTTGACTAAAGTTACATTTTTGACATAGGTCCTTAAAAACAACATGTTCTTGTCACATAAAGGATCTTTGACTAAAGTTACATTTTTTAAATAGGTCCCTAAAAACAACATGTTCTAGTTACATAAAGAATCTTTGACTAAAGTTACATTTTTGACATAGGTCCTTAAAAACATGTTCTTCTTACACATAGGATCTTTGACTAAAGTTACATTTTTGACATAGGTCCTTAAAAACAACATGTTGTTGTCACATAAAGGATCTTTGACTAAAGTTACATTTTTGACATAGGTCCTTAAAAACAACATGTTCTTGTCACATAAAGGATCTTTGACTAAAGTTACATTTTTTAAATAGGTCCCTAAAAACAACATGTTCTAGTTACATAAAGAATCTTTGACTAAAGTTACATTTTTGACATAGGTCCTTAAAAACATGTTCTTCTTACACAAAGGATCTTTGACTAAAGTTACATTTTTGACATAGGTCCTTAGGACAGCATGTTCTTGCCACACATAGGATCTTTGACTAAAGTTACATTTTTGACATAGGTCCTTAAAAACAACATGTTGTTGTCACATAAAGGATCTTTGACTAAAGTTACATTTTTGACATAGGTCCTTAAAAACAACATGTTCTTGTCACATATAGGATCTTTGACTAAAGTTACATTTTTGACATAGGTCCTTAAAAACAACATGTTCTTGTTACATAAAGGATCTTTGACTAAAGTTACATTTTTGACATAGGTCCTTAAAAACAACATGTTCTTGTCACATAAAGGATCTTTGACTAAAGTTACATTTTTTGACATAGGTCCTTAGGACAGCATGTTATTGTCACATAAAGGATCTTTGACTAAAGTTACATTTTTGACATAGGACCTTAAAAACAACATGTTCTTGTTACATAAAGGATCTTTGACTAAAGTTTACATTTTTGACATAGGTCCTTAAAAACAACATGTTCTTGTTACATAAAGGATCTTTGATTAAAGTTACATTTTTGACATAGGTCCTTAGGACAGCATGTTATTGTCACATCAAGGATCTTTGACTAAAGTTACACTTTTGACATAGGTCCTTAAAAACAACATGTTCTTGCTGCACATAGGATCTTTGACTAAAGTAAAATTTTTGACATAGGTCCTTAGGACAGCATGTTCTTGTCACACATAGGATCTTTAACTAAATTTACATTTTTGACATAGGTCCTTAAAAACAACATGTTCTTGTTACATAAAGGATCTTTGACTAAAGTTGCATTTTTTGAAATAGGTCCTTAAAAACAAGATGTTTTTGTCATATAAAGGATCTTTGACTGACATTACATCTTTTAAACAGGTCCTTAAAACAGCAGCATGTTCTTGTCACATAAAGGATCTTTGACTAAAGTTACATTTTTGACATAGGTCCTTAAAAACAACATGTTCTTGTCACATAAAGGATCTTTGACTAAAGTTACATTTTTGACATAGGTCCTTAGGACAGCATGTTCTTGCCACATAAAGGATCTTTGACTAAAGTTACATTTTTGACATAGGTCCTTAAAAACAACATGTTTTTGTCACATAAAGGATCTTTGACTGACATTACATTTTTTAAACAGGTCCTTAAAAACAGCAGCATGTTCTTGTCATATAAAGGATCTTTGACTAACATTCCATTTTTGAAATAGGTCCCTAAAAACAGCAGCATGTTCTTGCCATATAAAAGATCTTTGACGAAGATTCCAATTTTGAAAAAAGTCAGGCAGCATGTCCTTGTCATATAAAGGATCTTTGACTAACATTCCATTTTTAATCAGGTCCTTAAAAACAGTAGCATAAAGGATCTTTGACTAACATTCCAGAATGTAAACAAAGGACGGAACAGAACAAAAACATGACTTAAGACCCAGGTCGTGACACCAAATCTGGTTCACAATCATTCGAAGCACTTTTCACAATTAAAGCTTCGCTTGTTGTCATTTTTTTTGGTGGAATGTGAAGACAGAAACTATAGGCGAGGTAAGCAGACTCAAAACTATTTTTTTTGCTGGTTCATTTCTTTTTACACCTGCGTGACAATTAAGAACACTAGTAAACCTGATCCTTCGTTAGAACGTCAGAGAGTCCATAAGGCTGGACAGCATGTTCTTGTCACACATAGGATCTTTGACTAAATTTACATTTTTGACATAGGTCCTTAAAAACAACATGTTCTTGTTACATAAAGAATCTTTGACTAAAGTTACATTTTTGACAAAGGTTCTTAAAAACAACATGTTCTTGTTACATAAAGGATCTTTGACTAAAGTTGCATTTTTTGAAATAGGTCCTTAAAAACAACATGTTTTTGTCACATAAAGGATCTTTGACTGACATTACATCTTTTAAACAGGTCCTTAAAACAGCAGCATGTTCTTGTCATATAAAGGATCTTTGACTAAAGTTACATTTTTGACATTGGTTCTTAAAAACAACATGTTCTTGTTACATAAAGGATCTTTGACTAAAGTTGCATTTTTTGAAATAGGTCCTTAAAAACAAGATGTTTTTGTCACATAAAGGATCTTTGACTGACATTACATCTTTTAAACAGGTCCTTAAAACAGCAGCATGTTCTTGTCATATAAAGGATCTTTGACTAAAGTTACATTTTTGACATAGGTCCTTAAAAACAACATGTTCTTGTTACATAAAGGATCTTTGACTAAAGTTGCATTTTTTGAAATAGGTCCTTAAAAACAAGATGTTTTTGTCACATAAAGGATCTTTGACTGACATTACATCTTTTAAACAGGTCCTTAAAACAGCAGCATGTTCTTGTCATATAAAGGATCTTTGACTAAATTTACATTTTTGACATAGGTCCTTAAAAACAACATGTTCTTGTTACATAAAGGATCTTTGACTAAAGTTGCATTTTTTGAAATAGGTCCTTAAAAACAACATGTTTTTGTCACATAAAGGATCTTTGACTGACATTACATCTTTTAAACAGGTCCTTAAAACAGCAACATGTTCTTGTCATATAAAGGATCTTTGACTAAAGTTACATTTTTGACATAGGTCCTTAAAAACAACATGTTCTTGCTGCACATAGGATCTTTGAATAAAGTTACATTTTTGACATAGGTCCTTCGGGCAGCATGTTCTTGTCACATAAAGGATCTTTGACTAAAGTTCCATTTTTGACATAGGTCCTTAAAAACAACATGTTCTTGTTACATAAAGGATCTTTGACTAAAGTTACATTTTTGACATAGTTCCTTAGGACAGCATGTTATTGTCACATAAAGGATCTTTGACTAAAGTTACATTTTTGACATAGGTCCTTAAAAACAACATGTTCTTGTTACACAAAGGATCTTTGACTAAAGTTACATTTTTGACATAGGTCCTTAAAAACAACATGTTCTTGTCACATATAGGATCTTTGACTAAAGTTACATTTTTGACATAGGTCCTTAGGACAGCATGTTCTTGTCACATAAAGGATCTTTGACTAAAGTTACATTTTTGACATAGGTCCTTAAAAACAACATGTTCTTGTCACAGATAGGATCTTTGACTAAAGTTACATTTTTGACATAGGTCCTTAAAAACAGCATGTTCTTGCTGCACATAGGATCTTTGACTAAAGTTACATTTTTGACATAGGTCCTTAGGACAGCATGTTCTTGTCACATAAAGGATCTTTGACTAAAGTTACATTTTTGACATAGGACCTTAAAAACAACATGTTCTTGTTACATAAAGGATCTTTGACTAAAGTTTACATTTTTGACATAGGTCCTTAAAAACAACATGTTCTTGTTACATAAAGGATCTTTGATTAAAGTTACATTTTGGACATAGGTCCTTAAAAACAGCATGTTCTTGTCACATAAAGGATCTTTGACTAAAGTTACATTTTTGACATAGGTCCTTAAAAACATGTTCTTGTTACATAAAGGATCTTTGACTAAAGTTAAATTTTTGACATACGTCCTTAGGACAGCATGTTATTGTCACATAAAGGATCTTTGACTAAAGTTACATTTTTGACATAGGTCCTTAAAAACAACATGTTCTTGTTACATAAAGGATCTTTGACTAAAGTTCCATTTTTGACATAGGTCCTTAAAAACAACATGTTTTTGTCTTATAAAGGATCTTTGACTGACATCACATTTTTTAAACAGGTCCTTAAAACAGCAGCATGTTCTTGTCATATAAAGGATCTTTGACTCACATTAAATTTTTGAAATAGGTCCCTAAAAAGATCTTTGACGAAGATTCCAATTTTGAAAAAAGTCAGGCAGCATGTCCTTGTCATATAAAGGATCTTTGACTAACATTCCATTTTTAAGCAGGTCCTTAAAAACAGCAGCATGTCCTTGTCATATAAAGGATCTTTGACTAACATTCCAGAATGTAAACAAAGGACGGAACATAACAAAAACATGACTTAAGACCCAGGTCGTGACACCAAATCTGGTTCACAATCATTCGAAGCACTTTTCACAATTAAAGCTTCGCTTGTTGTCATTTTTTTTGGTGGAATGTGAAGACAGAAACTATAGGCGAGGTAAGCAGACTCAAAACTATTTTTTTTTGCTGGTTCACTTCTTTTTACACCTGCGTGACAATTAAGAACACTAGTAAACCTGATCCTTCGTTAGGACGTCGGAGAGTCCATAAGGCTGGACCGATCCAAAGCCCCCCCCCCCCCCTAGTGTGGTGTGTAAATTCAAAATAAAGCATACCATGGAGTAAATCAACAGTCGCCGAGAATGAGACGTGTACAAAAAGGGGGCGTGATTAGTGGCTGCAGCAGGTGGGGACACTAACCAATAAACAGAAACCGGTGTGTATGATCAGCACACCTAGCAACCAAAATTTGACTAAAGTTACATTTTTGACATAGGTCCTTAAAAACAACATGTTCTTGTTACATAAAGGATCTTTGACTAAAGTTACATTTTTGACATAGGTCCTTAAAAACAACATGTTCTTGTCACATAAAGGATCTTTGACTAAAGTTACATGTTTGACATAGATCCTTAAAAACATGTTCTTGTCACTTAAAGGATCTTTGACCAAAGTTCCATTTTTGACATAGATCCTTAAAAACAACATGTTCTTGTTACATAAAGAATCTTTGACTAAAGTTACATTTTTGACATAGGTCCGTAAAAACAACATGTTCTTGTTACACAAAGGATCTTTGACTAAAGTTAAATTTTTGACATAGGTCCTTAGGACAGCATGTTCTTGCCACACATAGGATCTTTGACTAAAGTTACATTTTTGACATAGGTCCTTAAAAACAACATGTTCTTGTCACATAAAGGATCTTTGACTAAAGTTACATGTTTGACATAGATCCTTAAAAACATGTTCTTGTCACTTAAAGGATATTTGACCAAAGTTCCATTTTTGACATAGATCCTTAAAAACAACATGTTCTTGTTACATAAAGAATCTTTGACTAAAGTTACATTTTTGACATAGGTCCGTAAAAACAACATGTTCTTGTTACACAAAGGATCTTTGACTAAAGTTAAATTTTTGACATAGGTCCTTAGGACAGCATGTTCTTGCCACACATAGGATCTTTGACTAAAGTTACATTTTTGACATAGGTCCTTAAAAACAACACGTTCTTGTCACATAAAGGATCTTTATCTAAAGTTACATGTTTGACATAGATCCTTAAAAACATGTTCTTGTCACTTAAAGGATCTTTGACCAAAGTTCCATTTTTTAAATAGGTCCTTAAAAACAACATGTTCTTGTTACATAAAGAATCTTTGACTAAAGTTAAATTTTTGACATAGGTCCTTAAAAACATCTTCTTACACAAAGGATCTTTGACTAAAGTTAAATTTTTGACATAGGTCCTTAAAAACAACATGTTCTTGTCACATAAAGGATCTTTGACTGACATCACATCTTTTAAACAGGTCCTTAAAACAGCAGCATGTTCTTGTCATATAAAGGATCTTTGACTCACATTACATTTTTGAAATAGGTCCCTAAAAACAGCAGCATGTTCTTGTCACATAAAGGATCTTTGACGAAGATTCCAATTTTGAAAAAAGTCAGGCAGCATGTCCTTGTCATATAAAGGATCTTTGACTAACATTCCAGAATGTAAACAAAGGACGGAACATAACAAAAACATGACTTAAGACCCAGGTCGTGACACCAAATCTGGTTCACAATCATTCGAAGCACTTTTCACAATTAAAGCTTCGCTTGTTGTCATTTTTTCTGGTGGAATGTGAAGACAGAAACTATAGGCGAGGTAAGCAGACTCAAAACTATTTTTCTTGCTGGTTCACTTCTTTTTACACCTGCGTGACAATTAAGAACACTAGTAAACCTGATCCTTCATTAGAACGTCGGAGAGTCCATAAGGCTGGACCCCCCCCCCCCCTAGTGTGGTGTGTAAATTCAAAATAAAGATGGAGGAAGCGTCTTCCTTCTTTCTTTTTGAAAGCGGGCGCCCTGCATCCGGGCGTGACCCCCACCTCGCGTCCCGTCCTCGGGTGGGCCGGCTTGAGGCCCCGCAGCCTTTTGTTTACATCCGGAGCCGCTGGTTCCTCGCGCGCAGCCATTGTCTCCTTGTTGCTAAGCCATCAGCATCCTCGGAGTCAGAAGTGCTACCAAGGCCACGCCCCTTTTTCCATCATCCAGCACAAGAAGCCCGAGAGCGATCATCGCGAGGAGGGGGAAAAAAGAAAAAAAAAAGGCGCCACGACGAGTCGCGACTTACCCGGTCCTAGTTCGCGCGGCGCCGAGCCGTCATTGTCAGCGCGGAGACGGGGAGATTCACATGTGCGTGGACGGAGAGTCCCCCGCCACACGACACGGACGGGCTCTCCTGTTGTTGTCCAGCATCGCCATTGCTCGCTCTCTCTCTCGCCGACGGGGCCGTGACGTCACGGGATGGGCGGGACCCGCACGCCGCTCGGCAAGCGCGCACGCACGGGCGGGGGCGCGCACACAAAAGGCATCATTTGACACTTTTAAGCCCCGCCTACTTTAACGGGCTCATTTGCATGTTTTTAAGAGCGATTCTTTGCAGCTGACGTGGAGAATGTGGCGGAAATGGCGTTGCTCACATGCAGTTATCTTTATTGTCCACCAGATGGTGGTGTTGCTCACGAAAAGTGCTTTTACGTCATTCAACTGGAACGTAAAGGAACGAGAGTTCAGATTAAAACTTGGCAGATAGCAAAGTTCTTAAAAACAGCAGCATGTTCTTGCCACACATAGGATCTTTGACTAAAGTTACATTTTTGACATAGATCCTTAAAAACAACATGTTCTTGTTACATAAAGGATCTTTGACTAAAGTTACATTTTTGACATAGGTCCTTAAAAACAGCAGCATGTTCTTGCCACACATATGATCTTTGATTAAAGTTGCTTTTTTGTTACTTAAAAACAGCAGAATGTTCTTGTCACATAAAGGATCTTTGACTAAAGTTACATTTTTGACATAGGTCCTTAAAAACAACATGTTCTTGCCACACATAGGATCTTTGACTAAAGTTACATTTTTGACATAGGTCCTTAAAAACAGCAGCATGTTCTTGCCACACATAGGATCTTTGACTAAAGTTACATTTTTGACATAGATCCTTAAAAACAACATGTTCTTGTTACATAAAGGATCTTTGACTAAAGTTACATTTTTGACATAGGTCCTTAAAAACAGCAGCATGTTCTTGCCACACATAGGATCTTTGATTAAAGTTGCTTTTTTGTTACTTAAAAACAGCAGAATGTTCTTGTCACATAAAGGATCTTTGACTAAAGTTACATTTTTGACATAGGTCCTTAAAAACAACATGTTCTTGCCACACATAGGATCTTTGACTAAAGTTACATTTTTGACATAAATCCTTAAAAACAACATGTTCTTGTTACATAAAGGATCTTTGACTAAAGTTACATTTTTGACATAGGTCCTTAAAAACAGCAGCATGTTCTTGCCACACATAGGATCTTTGATTAAAGTTGCTTTTTTGTTACTTAAAAACAGCAGAATGTTCTTGTCACATAGAGGATCTTTGACTAAAGTTACATTTTTGACATAGGTCCTTAAAAACAACATGTTCTTGCCACACATAGGATCTTTGACTAAAGTTACATTTTTGACATAGGTCCTTAAAAACAGCATGTTCTTGTCACATAAAGGATCTTTGACTAAAGTTACATTTTTGACATAGGTCCTTAAAAACAGCAGCATGTTCTTGCCACACATAGGATCTTTGACTAAAGTTACATTTTTGACATAGGTTCTTAAAAACAACATGTTCTTGTCACATAAAGGATCTTTGACTAAAGTTACATTTTTGACATAGGTCCTTAAAAACAACAGCATGTTCTTGTCATATAAAGGATCTTTGACTAACATTCCATTTTTAAGTAGGTCCTTAAAACAGCAGCATGTTCTTGTCATACAAAGGATCTTTGACTAACATTCCATTTTTAAGTAGGTCCTTAAAAACAGCAGCATGTTCTTGTCATATAAAGGATCTTTGACTAACATTCCATTTTTAAGTAGGTCCTTAAAAACAGCAGCATGTTCTTGTCATATAAAGGATCTTTGACTAACATTCCATTTTTAAGTAGGTCCTTAAAAACAGCAGCATGTTCTTGTCATATAAAGGATCTTTGACTAACATTCCATTTTTAAGTAGGTCCTTAAAAAACAGCAGCATGCTCTTGTCATATAAAGGATCTTTGACTAAAGTTACATGTTTTAATTGGGTCCTTAAAATCAGCAGCAAGTTTTTTTTTGTCACATAAAGGCTCTTTGACTGACATTACATTTTTGAAACAGGTCCCTAAAAACAACAGCATGTTCTTGTCATATAAAGGATCTTTGACTAACATTCCATTTTTGAAATAGGTCCCTAAAAACAGCAGCATTTTCTTGTCATATAAAAGATCTTTGACTAACATTCCATTTTTAAGTAGTTCCTTAAAAAACAGCATCATGTTCTTGTCATATAAAGGATCTTTGACTAACATTCCATTTTTAAGTAGGTCCTTAAAAAACAGCAGCATGTTCTTGTCATATAAAGGATCTTTGACTAACATTCCATTTTTAAGTAGGTCCTTAAAAAACAGCAGCATGTTCTTGTCATATAAAGGATCTTTGACTAACATTCCATTTTTGAAATAGGTCCCTAAAAACAGCAGCATGCTCTTGTCATATAAAGGATCTTTGACTAACATTCCATTTTTAAGTAGGTCCTTAAAAATAGCAGCATGTTCTTGTCATATAAAGAATCTTTGACTAACATTCCATTTTTAAGTAGGTCCTTAAAAATAGCAGCATGTTCTTGTCATATAAAGAATCTTTGACTAACATTCCATTTTTAAGTAGGTCCTTAAAAAACAGCAGCATGTTGTTGTCATATAAAGGATCTTTGACTAACATTCCTTTTTTGAAATATGTCCTTAAAAACAGCAAAATGTTCTTGTCATATAAATGATCTTTGACTAAGATTCCATTTTTGAAAAAGGTCCCTAAAAACAGCAGCATGTTCTTGTCATATAAAGGATCTTTGGCTAACATTCCATATTTAAGTAGGTCCTTAAAAAACAGCAGCATGCTCTTGTCATATAAAAGATCTTTGACTAGCATTCCTTTTTTGAAATAGGTCCCTAAAAACAGCAGCATGTTCTTGTCATATAAAGAATATTTGACTAACATTCCATTTTAAGTAGGTCCTTAAAAACAGCAGCATGTTCTTGTCATATAAAGGATCTTTGACTAACATTCCATTTTTAAGTAGGTCTTTAAAAACAGCATGTTCTTGTCATATAAAGGATCTTTGACTAACATTCCATTTTTAAGTAGGTCTTTAAAAACAGCATGTACTTGTCATAATAAAGGATCTTTGACTAACATTCCATATTTAAGTAGGTCCTTAAAAACAGCAGCATGCTCTTGTCATATAAAGGATCTTTGACTAACATTCGTTTTTTGAAATATGTCCTTAAAAACAGCAACATAATCTTGTCATATAAATGATCTTTGACTAAGATTCCATTTTTGAAAAAGGTCCCTAAAAACAGCAGCATGTTCTTGTCATATAAAGAATATTTGACTAACATTCCATTTTAAGTAGGTCCTTAAAAACAGCAGCATGCTCTTGTCATATAAAGGATCTTTGACTAACATTCCTTTTTTGAAATATGTCCTTAAAAACAGCAACATGTTCTTGTCATATAAATGATCTTTGACTAAGATTCCATTTTTGAAAAAGGTCCCTAAAAACAGCAGCATGTTCTTGTCGTATAAAGGATCTTTGACTAGCATTCCTTTTTTGAAATAGGTCCCTAAAAACAGCAGCATGTTCTTGTCATATAAAAGGTCTTTCACTAAGATTCCATTTTTAAATAGGTCCTTAAAAACAGCAGCATGTTCTTGTCATATAAAGGATCTTTGACTAACATTCCATTTTTAAGTAGGTCCTTAAAAACAGCAGCATGTTCTTGTCATATAAAGAATCTTTGACTAACATTACATTTTTAAGTAGGTCCTTAAAAATAGCATGTTCTTGTCATATAAAGAATCTTTGACTAACATTCCATTTTTAAGTAGTTCCTTAAAAAACAGCAGCATGTTCTTGTCATATAAAGGATCCTTGACTAACATTCCTATTTTGAAATATGTCCTTAAAAACAGCAACATGTTCTTGTCATATAAATGATCTTTGACTAAGATTCCATTTTTGAAAAAGGTCCCTAAAAACAGCAGCATGTTCTTGTCATATAAAGGATCTTTGACTAACATTCCATATTTAAGTAGGTCCTTAAAAACAGCAGCATACTCTTGTCATATAAAGGATCTTTGACTAACAGTCCTTTTTGAAATATGTCCTTAAAAACAGCAACATGTTCTTGTCATATAAATGATCTTTGACTAAGATTCCATTTTTGAAATAGGTCCCTAAAAACAGCAGCATGTTCTTGTCATATAAAGGATCTTTGACTAGCATTCCTTTTTTGAAATAGGTCCCTAAAAACAGCAGCATGTTCTTGTCATATAAAGGATCTTTGACTAACATTCCATTTTTAAGTAGGTCCTTAAAAACAGCAGCATGTTCTTGTCATATAAAGAATCTTTGACTAACATTCCATTTTTAAGTAGGTCCTTAAAACAGCAGCATGTTCTTGTCATATAAAGGATCTTTGACTAACATTCCATTTTAAGTAGGTCCTTAAAAACAGCAGCATGTTCTTGTCATATAAAGAATCTTTGACTAACATTCCATATTTAAGTAGGTCCTTAAAAAACAGCAGCATGCTCTTGTCATATAAAAGATCTTTGACTAAAATTCAATTTTTCAAAAATGTCCCTAAAAACAGCAGCATGTTCTTGTCATATAAAGAATCTTTGACTAACATTCCATTTTTAAGTAGTTCCTTAAAAAACAGCAGCATGTTCTTGTCATATAAAGGATCTTTGACTAACATTCCTTTTTTGAAATATGTCCTTAAAAACAGCAACATGTTCTTGTCATATAAATGATCTTTGACTAAGATTCCATTTTTGAAAAAGGTCCCTAAAAACAGCAGCATGTTCTTGTCATATAAAGGATCTTTGACTAACATTCCATTTTTAAGTAGGTCCTTAAAAACAGCAGCATGCTCTTGTCATATAAAGGATCTTTGACTAACAGTCCTTTTTTGAAATATGTCCTTAAAAACAGCAACATGTTCTTGTCATATAAATGATCTTTGACTAAGATTCCATTTTTGAAAAAGGTCCCTAAAAACAGCAGCATGTTCTTGTCATATAAAGGATCCTTGACTAAGATTCCATTTTTGAAAAAGGTCCCTAAAAACAGCAGCATGTTCTTGTCATATAAAGGATCTTTGACTAACATTCCATTTTTGAAATAGGTCCCTAAAAACAGCAGCATGTTCTTGTCATATAAAGGATCTTTGACTAACATTCCATTTTTAAGTAGGTCCTTAAAAACAGCAGCATGTTCTTGTCATATAAAGGATCCTTGACTAACATTCCTTTTTGAAATATGTCCTTAAAAACAGCAACATGTTCTTGTCATATAAATGATCTTTGACTAAGATTCCATTTTTGAAAAAGGTCCCTAAAAACAGCAGCATGTTCTTGTCATATAAAGGATCTTTGACTAACATTCCATATTTAAGTAGGTCCTTAAAAACAGCAGCATGCTCTTGTCATATAAAGGATCTTTGACTAACATTCCTTTTTTGAAATATGTCCTTAAAAACAGCAACATGTTCTTGTCATATAAAGGATCTTTGACTAACTTTCCGTTTTTGAAATAGGTCCCTAAAAACAGCAGCATTTTCTTGTCATATAAAAGGTCTTTCACTAAGATTCCATTTTTAAATAGGTCCTTAAAAACAGCAGCATGTTCTTGTCATATAAAGGATCTTTGACTAGCATTCCATTTTTAAGTAGGTCCTTAAAAACAGGATCATGTTCTTGTCATATAAAGGATCTTTGACTAAAGTTACGTTTTTGGACTGGGTGCGTAAAAAAAACAGCACAGTGCTCCTGTCACATAGATGATCTTTGGACAAGTGTATTTCAGACTCACAGTGCACAGCATTGTGCGCAGCCAAGGTGTGACGTCACACAATATGACGTCACGTCAAAGCATCGACTCTGCTGGATCCATAGCTGTAACAGACTAAAGCAAAATATATATATATTTATAATAAAGTCTGATCGTAACATAAACAAAATAAAACTATAGTTGACTTATAAGACCTCAGACAAGATAAAAATATGTTTTCTATCAGAATATGGATCATTAAAATGAGATTTACAACGTGAAAAGAGCAAAATAAATGAAATGAATGAGACGCTACATCAACACTACTGGCCGTGACCACTAGAGGGTGCTGTTGCACTAGTTGATTTCAAGAGGTCACATGACCACTCTCCTCTTCAGGCGTCGTCAAGCAGCTTCTGGAGGTTTCTCCGGACCTGAGGACCACAAACACCAAGTTGGAGAAAATGGTACACGACTTTTTGTGTAAAAATGACGTTTTCATCATGTGCTAACGTATGATTCTAGAAGGACACAGACTGGGGGACATTTTGGTAGTTTTCACCTTCAAAACCTGTACAATGTATACATTTTTTTTTAAATCAAAGAACTACAAAATTAAATTTCGGTAGGAATTTGGAGTGAATGTTGAAGAGCCAAAGTGGAACTGAAATGCTTACAGTTAGCACAAAAAAATTAGCAAAATTAGAAAAAAAAAAAAAAAAGCTAGCATGTTAACAGTACTATGCTAACAGGAAAACAATATCATGCTTACAGTTAGCATTAGTAAAATACCCAAACTTATGGCACTGAGGTGTATACCTGCTAGCTAAAGAAAAAATCTAGCATTCCGTAATAGTCACTAAAAAAAATTGGACCGAGGTCCTAAAAGTTTTCATTTTTGATGCTCACAATTTTCCAGCTAGGTGCTAAAAACCTAGCATGCTAATGTTAGCAGGCTAAAATGCTAACTAACGTCAAGCACCAAAATTTATTGCACTGAGGTGTGTACCAGAAAAATTTGTGTAAAATGCTAGCCTGCTAACGTTAGCGTGCATCAAGTACCAAAATACAACGAAAAAATTTGCTAAAAAAAAAAAAACATAGCATACTAACGTAAGCATGCTAACAGGTATCATTCGCCAAGTAGCAAAATATTTAACAAGTGTGAAATTAGCAATAGCAAAAAAGCTAGCATACGAACATTAGCATGCTAACAGGTATCATTCGCCAAGTAGCAAAATATATTACTCTGTTTAAAATGCTAGCCTGCTAACGTTAGCGTGCATCAAGTACCAAAATACAACGAAAAAATTTCCTTAAAAAAAAAAATAAGATAGCATACTAACGTTAGCATGCTAACAGGTATCATTCGACAAGTAGCAAAATATTTAACGAGTGTGAAATTAGCAAAAAAGCTAGCATACGAACATTAGCATGCCAACAGGTATCATTCGCCAAGTAGCAAAATATATTACTCTGTTTAAAATGCTAGCCTGCTAACGTTAGCGTGCATCAAGTACCAAAATACAACGAAAAAATTTGCTAAAAGAAATAGCATACTAACGTTATCAAAATACGACTAGGGTTAGGGTTAGAACCCTAACCTATATAATTAGGTATAAAAAAAAAAGCTAGCATACTAACGTTAGCATGCTAGCAGGTATAATTCGTTAAGTAGCAAAATATTTAACGCTGAGGTGTATACTTGTCTAATTAGCAAAAAAGCTAGCATACGAACATTAGCATGCTAACAGGTATCATTCGCCAAGTAACAAAATATTTAACGCGTGTGAAATTAGCAAAAAAGCTAGCATACGAACAATAGCATGCTAACAGGTATCATTCGCCAAGTAGCAAAATATATTACTCTGTTTAAAATGCTAGCCTGCTAACGTTAGTGTGCATCAAGTACCAAAATACAACGGAAAAATTTGCACAAAAAAAAAAAAAAAATTAAGATAGCATACTAACGTAAGCATGCTAACAGGTATCATTTGCCAAGTAGCAAAATATTTAACGAGTGTAAATTAGCAAAAACGCTAACATACGAACATTAGCATGCTAACAGGTATCATTCGCCAAGTAGCAAAATATATTACTCTGTTTAAAATGCTAGCCTGCTAACGTTAGCGTGCATCAAGTACCAAAATACAACGAAAAAATTTGCTAAAAAAAAAAAAAAAAGATAGCATACTAACGTTAGCATGCTAACAGGTACCATTCGCCAAGTAGCAAAATATTTAACAAGTGTGAAATTAGCAAAAAAGCTAGCATACGAACATTAGCATGCTAACAGGTATCATTCGCCAAGTAGCAAAATATATTAATGTTTAAAATGCTAGCCTGCTAACCTTAGCGTGCATCAAGTACCAAAATACAATGAAAAAATTTGCTAAAAGAGATAGCATACTAACGTTATCAAAATACGACTAGGGTTAGGGTTAGAACCCTAAACTATATAATTAGCTAAAAAAAAAAAAGCTAGCATACTAACGTTAGCATGCTAACAGGTATAATTCGTTAAGTAGCAAAATATTTAACGCTGAGGTGCATACTTGTCAAATTAGCAAAAAAGCTAGCATACGAACATTAGCATGCTAACAGGTATCATTCGTTAAGTAGCAAAATATTTAACGCTGAGGTGCATACCTGTCAAATTAGCAAAAAAGCTAGCATACGAACATTAGCATGCTAACAGGTATCATTCGTCAAGTAGCAAAATATTTAACGAGTGTGAAACTAGCAAAAAAGCTAGCATACAAACATTAGCATGCTAACAGGTATCATTCGCCAAGTAGCAAAATATATTACTCTGTTTAAAATGCTAGCCTGCTAACGTTAGCGTGCATCAAGTACCAAAATACAACGAGAAAATGTCCTTAAAAAAACAAGATAGCATACTAACATTAGCATGCTAACAGGTATCATTCGCCAAGTAGCAAAATATTTAACAAGTGTGAAATTAGCACAAAAGCTAGCATGCGAACATTAGCATGCTAACAGGTATCATTCGCCAAGTAGCAAAATATATTAATGTTTAAAATGCTAGCCTGCTAACGTTAGCGTGCATCAAGTACCAAAATACAATGAAAAAATTTGCTAAAAGAGATAGCATACTAACGTTATAAAAATACGACTAGGGTTAGGGTTAGAACCCTAAACTATATAATTAGCTAAAAAAAAAAAAGCTAGCATACTAACGTTAGCATGCTAACAGGTATAATTCGTTAAGTAGCAAAATATTTAACGCTGAGGTGCATACTTGTCAAATTAGCAAAAAAGCTAGCATACGAACATTAGCATGCTAACAGGTATCATTCGTTAAGTAGCAAAATATTTAACGCTGAGGTGCATACCTGTCAAATTAGCAAAAAAGCTAGCATACGAACATTAGCATGCTAACAGGTATCATTCGTCAAGTAGCAAAATATTTAACGAGTGTGAAATTAGCAAAAAAGCTAGCATACGAACATTAGCATGCTAACAGGTATCATTCGCCAAGTAGCAAAATATATTACTCTGTTTAAAATGCTAGCCTGCTAACGTTAGTGTGCATTAAGTACCAAAATACAACAAAAAAATTAGCTAAAAAAAAAATTAAGATAGCATACTAACGTTAGCATGCTAACAGGTATCATTCGCCAAGTAGCAAAATATTTAACGAGTGTGAAATTAGCAAAAAAAGCTAGCATACGAACATTAGCATGCTATCAGGTATCATTCGCCAAGTAGCAAAATATATTACTCTGTAACGTTAGCATGCATCAAGTACCAAAATACAAAGAAAACATTTGCTAAAAAAAAAACCATAGCATACTAACGTTAGCATGCTAACAGGTATCATTCGCCAAGTAGCAAAATATATTACTCTGTAACGTTAGCATGCATCAAGTACCAAAATACAACGAAAACATTTGCTAAAAGAGGTAGCATACTAACGTTTTTAAAATACGACTAGGGTTAGGGTTAGAACTCTAACCTATGTAATTAGCTAAAAAAAATATATTGGTATAATTCGTTAAGTAGCAAAATATTTGACGCTGAGGTGTATACCTGTCAAATTAGCAAAAAAGCTAGCATACGAACATTAGCATGCTAACAGGTATCATTCGCCAAGTAGCAAAATATATTACTCTGTTTAAAATGCTAGCTTGCTAACGTTAGCGTGCATCAAGTACCAAAATACAACAACAAAAATTAGCTAAAATAAAAATTAAGATAGCATACTAACGTAAGCATGCTAACAGGTATCATTTGCCAAGTAGCAAAATATTTAACGAGTGTAAATTAGCAAAAACGCTAACATACGAACATTAGCATGCTAACAGGTATCATTCGCCAAGTAGCAAAATATATTACTCTGTTTAAAATGCTAGCCTGCTAACGTTAGCGTGCATCAAGTACCAAAATACAACGAAAAAATTTGCTAAAAAAAAAAAAAAAAAAGATAGCATACTAACGTTAGCATGCTAACAGGTACCATTCGCCAAGTAGCAAAATATTTAACAAGTGTGAAATTAGCAAAAAAGCTAGCATACGAACATTAGCATGGTAACAGGTATCATTCGCCAAGTAGCAAAATATATTACTCTGTAACGTTAGCATGCATCAAGTACCAAAATACAACGAAAACATTTGCTAAAAGAGGTAGCATACTAACGTTTTTAAAATACGACTAGGGTTAGGGTTAGAACTCTAACCTATATAATTAGCTAAAAAAAATATATTGGTATAATTCGTTAAGTAGCAAAATATTTGACGCTGAGGTGTATACCTGTCAAATTAGCAAAAAAAGCTAGCATACGAACATTAGCATGCTAACAGGTATCATTCGCCAAGTAGCAAAATATATTACTCTGTTTCAAATGCTAGCCTGCTAACGTTAGCGTGCATCAAGTACCAAAATACAACGAAAAAATTTCCTTAAAAAAAAATAAGATAGCATACTAACGTTAGCATGCTAACAGGTATCATTCGCCAAGTAGCAAAATATTTAACGAGTGTGAAATTAGCAAAAAAGCTAGCATACGAATATTGGCATGCTAACAGGTATCATTCGCCAAGTAGCAAAATATATTACTCTGTTTCAAATGCTAGCCTGCTAACGTTAGCGTGCATCAAGTACCAAAATACAACAAAATAATTTGATTAAAAAAAAATAAGATAGCATACTAACGTTAGCATGCTAACAGGTATCATTCGCCAAGTAGCAAAATATTTAACGAGTGTGAAATTAGCAAAAAAGCTAGCATACGAACATTAGCATGCTAATAGGTATCATTCGCCAAATAGCGAAATATATTACTCTGTTTAAAATGCTAGCCTGCTAACGTTAGCGTGCATCAAGTACCAAAATACAATGAAAGAACTTTCTAAAAAAAAAAAAAAGATAGCATACTAACATTAGCATGCTAACAGGTATCATTCCCCAAGTAGCAAAATATTTAATGAGTGTGAAATTAGCAAAAAAAGCTAGCATGGGAACATTAGCTTGCTAACAGGCATCATTCGCTAAGTAGCAAAATATATTACTCTGTTTCAAATGCTAGCCTGCTAACGTTAGCGTGCATCAAGTACCAAAATACAACGAAAAAAGTTTGCTAAAAGAGATAGCATACTAACGTTTTTAAAATACGACTAGGGTTAGGGTTAGAACTCTAACCTATATAATTAGCTAAAAAAATATATTGGTATAATTCGTTAAGTAGCAAAATATTTGACGCTGAGGTGTTTACCTGTCAAATTAGCAAAAAAGCTAGCATACGAACATTAGCATGCTAACAGGTATCATTCGCCAAGTAGCAAAATATATTACTCTGTTTCAAATGCTAGCCTGCTAACGTTAGCGTGCATCAAGTACCAAAATACAACGAAAACATTTCCTTAAAAAAAAATAAGATAGCATAGTAACGTTAGCATGCTAACAGGTATCATTCGCCAAGTAGCAAAATATTTAACGAGTGTGAAATTAGCAAAAAAGCTAGCATACGAATATTAGCATGCTAACAGGTATCATTCGCCAAGTAGCAAAATATATTACTCTGTTTAAAATGCTAGCCTGCTAACGTTAGTGTGCATTAAGTACCAAAATACAACGAAAAAATTTGCTAAAAGAGATAGCATACTAACGTTATCAAAATACAACTAGGGTTAGGGTTGGAACCCTAACCTATATAATTAGCTAAAAAAATATAGGTATAATTCGTTAAATAGCAAAATATTTAACGCTGAGGTGTATACCTGTCAAATTAGCAAAAAAGCTAGCATACGAACATTAGCATGCTAACAGGTATCATTCGTCAAGTAGCAAAATATTTGACGCTGAGGTGTATACCTGCAAAATTAGCAAAAAAGCTAGCATGGTAAAATGCTAACTGTAACATGCTTCAAGCACCAAAGTATATTACTCTGAGGCATGTACCTGAAAAATGTGTGTAAAATGCTAGCCTGCTAACGTTAGCATGCATCAAGTACCAAAATACAACAGTGTATACCTATAAAATTTGCTAAAAGAAAAAAATAGCATAGTAACGTTAGCATGCTAGCTAACTTTGGACACAGGCATTTTGTTATCCAAAAAAAAAATACAAAAATAAAATTTTTTAAAAGGCTTCGCTGCACATCTTGAAAATAACACTTTAAATACACTAGTGTGGGACACTTACAGTATTTAACGTCTTTCATTTAGCATAAACGGAACTGAACCGTGAAAATAAGGAGCACAGGATCACTTCATTAGGAACACCTGGATCCAATACAAAAATGGGGGCGAAAATTTTCGCGTTTGGATCATGGAGGCGCCCTGACTGGACGGAAAGCCGTACTCACCTTGTCCAGCTTGAACAGGTTGGCGGCGAGCTCTTGGACCATCTCAGCGTCCCGAAGCCTCGCTGCGGTCCTGCAAGGACATTTAGCTGAGAAGCAACAACAACCATCGAGTGTCCCGACAGCAAATAGTGGGCGGGGCCCCAACAGTTTTCGCGCCAAAAACCTTCGGGCTAGGTGCTAAAATTTCCTCACGAGCTACTCAAAAAATTTTAAGCTAGGTTTTGTTAGTTTTCAAGCTAGGTGCTAACATTTCTGCGCTAGTTGTTCAAAAAATTCGGAATAAAAGTTTTCAAGCTAGGTGCTAACAATTGTCCACCTACGTGCTAAAAAATGTTGTGCTAGGTGCTAAAAATCTCTCAGCCAGGTCCTAAAATGTTCATGCTAGTCACTACAAAATTCCTGAGCTAGGTCCTAAAAGTTTTGCAGCTAGGTGTAACAATTTTCCAGCTTGGTGTTAAAAGATTTCCAGCTACAAATGTTCAAGCTAGATGCTAAAATTTCGAGCTGAGTTCTGAAAGATTTCAAGCGAGGTGCTAACAATTTTCCAGCTAGGGCGCTAAACATTTTTTGCGCTAGGCGCTAAAAATTTTCCAGCTGGGTGCTAAAATTTTCGGTGCTAAATGTTTTCCAGCCAGGTGTACAAAAACAGGCACTGTCAGCATAAAATAAGTAAAAATACAAAAACAATGTTAGCATAAAGACAAAGTCGTCATTAAAGAAAATATTTTTAACATTTAATTTTTCTGCCGTTAGCATTGAAAGTTATTTCCTCACGAGCTACTCAAAACATTTTCAAGCTAGGTTTTGTTAGTTTTCAAGCTAGGTGCTAACATTTCTGCGCTAGTAGTTAAAAAAATTCGGAAAAAAAAGTTTTCAAGCTAGGTGCTAACAATTTTCCACCTAGGTGCTAAAAAATGTTGTGCTAGGTGCTAAAAATCTCTCAGCCAGGTCCTAAAATGTTCATGCTAGTCGCTACATCATTCCTGAGCTAGGTTCTAAAAGTTTTGGAGCTAGGTGTAACAATTTTCCAGCTTGGTGTTAAAAGATTTCCAGCTACAAATGTTCAAGCTAGTTGCTAAAATTTCGAGCTGGGTTCTGAAAGATTTCAAGCGAGGTGCTAACAATTTTCCAGCTAGGGCGCTAAACATTTTTTGCGCTAGGCGCTAAAAATTTTCCAGCTGAGTGCTAAAATTTTCGGTGCTAAATGTTTTCCAGCCAGGCGAAGCACTGTTAGCATAAAATAAGTAAAAATAAAAAAAACAATGTTAGTATAAAGACAAAGTCGTCATTAAAGGAAATATTTTTAACGTTTAATTTTTCTGCGGTTAGCATTGAAATTTATTTCCTCACGAGCTACTCAAAACATTTTCAAGCTAGGTTCTGTTAGTTTTCAAGCTAGGTGCTAACATTTCTGCGCTAGTTGTTCAAAAAAATCGGAATAAAAGTTTTCAAGCTAGGTGCTAACAATTTTCCACCTAGGTGCTAAAAAATGTTGTGCTAGGTGCTAAAAATCTCTCAGCCAGGTCCTAAAATGTGCATGCTAGTCGCTACAAAATTCCTGAGCTAGGTCCTAAATGTTTTGGAGCTAGGTGTAACAATTTTCCAGCTTGGTGTTAAAAGATTTCCAGCTACAAATGTTCAAGCTAGTTGCTAAAATTTCGAGCTGAGTTCTGAAAGATTTCAAGCGAGGTGCTAACAATTTTCCAGCTAGGGCGCTAAACATTTTTTGCGCTAGGTGCTAAAAATTTTCCAGCTGGGTGCTAAAATTTTCGGTGCTAAATGTTTTCCAGCCAGGTGTACAAAAACAGGCACTGTCAGCATAAAATAAGTAAAAATACAAAAACAATGTTAGCATAAAGACAAAGTCGTCATTAAAGAAAATATTTTTAACGTTTAATTTTTCTGCCGTTAGCATTGAAAGTTATTTCCTCACGAGCTACTCAAAACATTTTAAGCTAGGTTTTGTTAGTTTTCAAGCTAGGTGCTAACATTTCTGCGCTAGTTGTTCAAAAAATTCGGAATAAAAGTTTTCAAGCTAGGTGCTAACAATTTTCCATCTAGGTGCTAAAAAATGTTGTGCTAAGTCCTAAAAATTTTCCAGCCAGGTCCTAAAATGTTCATGCTAGTCGCTACAAAATTCCTGAGTTAGGTCCTAAAAGTTTTGGAGCTAGGTGTAACAATTTTCCAGCTTGGTGTTAAAAGATTTCCAGCTACAAATGTTCAAGCTAGTTGCTAAAATTTCGAGCTGGGTTCTGAAAGATTTCAAGCGAGGTGCTAACAATTTTCCAGCTAGGGCGCTGAACATTTTTTGCGCTAGGTGCTAAAAAATTTCCAGCTGGGTGCTAAAATTTTCGGTGCTAAATGTTTTCCAGCCAGGCGAAGCACTGTTAGCATAAAATAAGTAAAAAAAACAAAAAAAACAATGTTAGTATAAAGACAAAGTCGTCATTAAAGAAAATATTTTTAACGTTTCATTTTTCTGCCGTTAGCATTGAAAGTTATTTCCTCACGAGCTACTCAAAACATTTTAAGCTAGGTTTTGTTAGTTTTCAAGCTAGGTGCTAACATTTCTGCGCTAGTTGTTCAAAAAAATCGGAATAAAAGTTTTCCATCTAGGTGCTAAAAAATGTTGTGCTAGGTGCTAAAAATCTCTCAGCCAGGTCCTAAAATGTTCATGCTAGTCGTTACAACATTCCTGAGCTAGGTCCTAAATGTTTTGGAGCTAGGTGTAACAATTTTCCAGCTTGGTGTTAAAAGATTTCCAGCTACAAATGTTCAAGCTAGTTGCTAAAATTTCGAGCTGGGTTCTGAAAGATTTCAAGCGAGGTGCTAACAATTTTCCAGCTAGGGCGCTAAACATTTTTTGCGCTAGGTGCTAAAAATTTTCCAGCTGGGTGCTAAAATTTTCGGTGCTAAATGTTTTCCAGCCAGGTGTACAAAAACAGGCACTGTCAGCATAAAATAAGTAAAAATACAAAAACAATGTTAGCATAAAGACAAAGTCGTCATTAAAGAAAATATTTTTAACATTTAATTTTTCTGCCGTTAGCATTGAAAGTTATTTCCTCACGAGCTACTCAAAACATTTTAAGCTAGGTTTTGTTAGTTTTCAAGCTAGGTGCTAACATTTCTGCGCTAGTAGTTAAAAAAATTCGGGAAAAAAAGTTTTAAGCTAGGTGCTAACAATTTTCCACCTAGGTGCTAAAAAATGTTGTGCTAGGTGCTAAAAATCTCTCAGCCAGGTCCTAAAATGTTCATGCTAGTCGCTACAAAATTCCTGAGCTAGGTCCTAAAAGTTTTGCAGCTAGGTGTAACAATTTTCCAGCTTGGTGTTAAAAGATTTCCAGCTACAAATGTTCAAGCTAGTTGCTAAAATTTCGAGCTGGGTTCTGAAAGATTTCAAGCGAGGTGCTAACCATTTTCCAGCTAGGGCGTTAAACATTTTTTGCGCTAGGTGCTAAAAATTTTCCAGCTGGGTGCTAACATTTTCGGTGCTAAATGTTTTCCAGCCAGGCGAAGCACTGTTAGCATAAAATAAGTAAAAATAAAAAAAACAATGTTAGTATAAAGACAAAGTCGTCATTAAAGAAAATATTTTTAACGTTTAATTTTTCTGCCGTTAGCATTGAAAGTTATTTCCTCACGAGCTACTCAAAACATTTTAAGCTAGGTTTTGTTAGTTTTCAAGCTAGGTGCTAACATTTCTGCGCTAGGTGTTCAAAAAAATCGGAATAAAAGTTTTCAAGCTAGGTGCTAACAATTTTCCACCTAGGTGCTAAAAAATGTTGTGCTAGGTGCTAAAGATCTCTCAGCCAGGTCCTAAAATGTTCATGCTAGTCGCTACAAAATTCCTGAGCTAGGTCCTAAAAGTTTTGGAGCTAGGTGTAACAATTTTCCAGCTTGGTGTTAAAAGATTTCCAGCTGCAAATGTTCAAGCTAGTTGCTAAAATTTCGAGCTGGGTTCTGAAAGATTTCAAGCGAGGTGCTAACCATTTTCCAGCTAGGGCGCTAAACATTTTTTGCGCTAGGTGCTAAAAAATTTCCAGCTGGGTGCTAAAATTTTCGGTGCTAAATGTTTTCCAGCCAGGCGAAGCACTGTTAGCATAAAATAAGTAAAAAAAACAAAAAAACAATGTTAGTATAAAGACAAAGTCGTCATTAAAGAAAATATTTTTAACGTTTAATTTTTCTGTCGTTAGCATTGAAAGTTATTTCCTCACGAGCTACTCAAAACATTTTAAGCTAGGTTTTGTTAGTTTTCAAGCTAGGTGCTAACATTTCTGCGCTAGTTGTTCAAAAAATTCAGAATAAAAATTTTCCAGCCAGGTCCTAAAATGTTCATGCTAGTCGCTACAAAATTCCTGAGCTAGGTCCTAAAGGTTTTGGAGCTAGGTGTAACAATTTTCCAGCTTGGTGTTAAAAGATTTCCAGCTACAAATGTTCAAGCTAGTTGCTAAAATTTCGAGCTGAGTTCTGAAAGATTTCAAGCGAGGTGCTAACCATTTTCCAGCTAGGGCGCTAAAAAATTTTTGCGCTAGGCGCTAAAAATTTTCCAGCTGGGTGCTAAAATTTTCGGTGCTAAATGTTTTCCAGCCAGGCGAAGCACTGTTAGCATAAAATAAGTAAAAATAAAAAAAACAATGTTAGTATAAAGACAAAGTCGTCATTAAAGAAAATATTTTTAACGTTTAATTTTTCTGCCGTTAGCATTGAAAATTATTTCCTCACGAGCTACTCAAAACATTTTAAGCTAGGTTTTGTTAGTTTTCAAGCTAGGTGCTAACATTTCTGCGCTAGTTGTTCAAAAAATTCAGAATAAAAGTTTTCAAGCTAGGTGCTAACAATTTTCCATCTAGGTGCTAAAAAATGTTGAGCTAGGTCCTAAAAATTTTCCAGCCAGGTCCTAAAATGTTCATGCTAGTCGCTACAAAATTCCTGAGTTAGGTCCTAAAAGTTTTGGAGCTAGGTGTAACAATTTTCCAGCTTGGTGTTAAAAGATTTCCAGCTACAAATGTTCAAGCTAGTTCCTAAAATTTCGAGCTGGGTTCTGAAAGATTTCAAGCGAGGTGCTAACAATTTTCCAGCTAGGGCGCTAAACATTTTTTGCGCTAGGCGCTAAAATTTTTTCAGCTGGGTGCTAAAATTTTCGGTGCTAAATGTTTTCCAGCCAGGCAAAGCACTGTTAGCATAAAATAAGTAAAAATTAAAAAAAACAATGTTAGTATAAAGACAAAGTCGACATTAAAGAAAATATTTTTAACGTTTAATTTTTCTGCCGTTAGCATTGAAAGTTATTTTCTCACGAGCTACTCAAAACATTTTAAGCTAGGTTTTGTTAGTTTTCAAGCTAGGTGCTAACATTTCTGCGCTAGTTGTTCAAAAAAATCGGAATAAAAGTTTTCAAGCTAGGTGCTAACAATTTTCCACCTAGGTGCTAAAAAATGTTGTGCTAGGTGCTAAAAATCTCTCAGCCAGGTCCTAAAATGTGCATGCTAGTCGCTACAAAATTCCTGAGCTAGGTCCTAAATGTTTTGGAGCTAGGTGTAACAATTTTCCAGCTTGGTGTTAAAAGATTTCTAGCTACAAATGTTCAAGCTAGTTGCTAAAATTTCGAGCTAGGTTCTGAAAGATTTCAAGCGAGGTGCTAACAATTTTCCAGCTAGGGCGCTAAACATTTTTTGCGCTAGGTGCTAAAAATTTTCCAGCTGGGTGCTAAAATTTTCGGTGCTAAATGTTTTCCAGCCAGGCGAAGCACTGTTAGCATAAAATAAGTAAAAATTAAAAAAAACAATGTTAGTATAAAGACAAAGTCGTCATTAAAGAAAATATTTTAACGTTTAATTTTTCTGCCGTTAGCATTGAAAGTTATTTCCTCACGAGCTACTCAAAACATTTTAAGCGAGGTTTTGTTAGTTTTCAAGCTAGGTGCTAACATTTCTGCGCTAGTTGTTAAAAAAATTCAGAAAAAAAGTTTTCAAGCTAGGTGCTAACAATTTTCCACCTACGTGCTAAAAAATGTTGTGCTAGGTGCTAAAAATCTTCCAGCCAGGTCCTAAAATGTTCATGCTAGTCGCTACAAAATTCCTGAGCTAGGTCCTAAAAGTTTTGGAGCTACGTGTAACAATTTTCCAGCTTGGTGTTAAAAGATTTCCAGCTACAAATGTTCAAGCGAGTTTTAAAAATTTCGAGCTAGGTTTTGAATGATTTCAAGTGAGGTGCTAACCATTTTCCAGCTAGGGCGCTAAAAAAATTTTGCGCTAGGCGCTAAAAATTTTCCAGCTGGGTGCTAAAATTTTCGGTGCTAAATGTTTTCCAGCCAGGCAAAGCACTGTTAGCATAAAATAAGTAAAAATAAAAAAAACAATGTTAGTATAAAGACAAAGTCGTCATTAAAGAAAATATTTTTAACGTTTAATTTTTCTGCCGTTAGCATTGAAAGTTATTTCCTCACGAGCTACTTAAAACATTTTAAGCTAGGTTTTGTTAGTTTTCAAGCTAGGTGCTAACATTTCTGCGCTAGTTGTTCAAAAAATTCAAAATAAAAGTTTTCAAGCTAGGTGCTAACAATTTTCCATCTAGGTGCTAAAAAATGTTGAGCTAGGTCCTAAAAATTTTCCAGCCAGGTCCTAAAATGTTCATGCTAGTCGCTACATCATTCCTGAGCTAGGTCCTAAAAGTTTTGGAGCTAGGTGTAACAATTTTCCAGCTTGGTGTTAAAAGATTTCCAGCTGCAAATGTTCAAGCTAGTTGCTAAAATTTCGAGCTGGGTTCTGAAAGATTTCAAGCGAGGTGCTAACAATTTTCCAGCTAGGGCGCTAAACATTTTTTGCGCTAGGTGCTAAAAATTTTCCAGCTGGGTGCTAAAATTTTCGGTGCTAAATGTTTTCCAGCCAGGCGAAGCACTGTTAGCATAAAATAAGTAAAAATGAAAAAAACAATGTTAGTATAAAGACAAAGTCGTCATTAAAGAAAATATTTTTAACGTTTAATTTTTCTGCCGTTAGCATTGAAAGTTAGCAATAAATGAGCACTTTTTTAACGTAAAGACGAAGGTAAAAAGTGAAATTAAACATTATTTTCTATATATTAATAATTATTATTAATATTAAAGATTTGAACGATGTTATCAGGTGTGTCGCTCGTACGAGCCGTGCAGGCGCTCCCCGGCCGCCAACATGGAGTTCAGACGACGCTCCAGGCCCGCCATCTTGAAGGCCATGTAGCAGGAGGACGCCACCAGGACGCCGGCCCTGTGGGGACGCAGGAAGCACAGCGGCGGCGGCGGCGGGTGAACGAGGCGAACAAGGGGCGGAGCAACAAGTGGGAAGTACTCACAAAAACAAGTAGAGTAGCAGGACGGCGCGCAAGGACGCGTGACGCCGGAACTTGTGCACCTGTGTGGCCTCACCCCCAGGTGACCCTTGTGCAGAGAGAACGCATCGCAGTGGTGAGAAAGTGCCCCTTTAATGAAGTTCCTGAAGGAATTGCGTGTGAATGCGCCAATGCTGAAGTTGAACTGAAACGCTGACAGAATGTAGTATGAATGTAAGAATGGTTTGAATGTTGAAGAGCTTGAATTTCCAGGAAAAGCGGAATTTGGTTTGGAACTCGGGAAAGTGTTAGTTTGAATGTCCAGGATGAGTTAAATGTGTTGATGTTGGAATGGTTTGAATAGGTTGAAAAATGTGGGAATTGTGCAACTTGGAAAAATGTCCCATTCGTTTCAATGGGAACTTCCTGGAAATTTTGGGAAAAGCGGGATTTAAAAAAAAATGATTAGGAGCATGAATCTCCGGAATGAGATCAATTGGTTGGTGTTGGAATTGTTTCAATCGCTCAAGAAATGTTGAAGTAGTAACAGTTTTTAATTGAGAAATTCCTGGAATTTCCGGAAAACCAGGAAAGTTTCTAGTTCCTAAACCAACTTGGTTTTTTGTCCTGACTAACAACATTTGGAAGGTGGAACAGTTTAAATGGGATGAAAAAAGGAAAAGGAGTAGTCAAAAGAAAAAGATTGGGGAAAAAACGGAATTCCTGGAAATTTGTTGAACGTGGAAAAATAGTAGTTTCAATGTCTAGGATGAGTTGGAATTTTTTGAATAGGTTGAAAAATGTGGTAATTGTGCAACTTGGAAAAATGTCCCATTCATTTCGATGAGAACTTCCTGGAAATTTTGAGAAAAGCGGGATTTTTAAAAACATTATTAGGAGCATGAATGTCCTGAATGAGCTGAATTGGTCGGTGTTGGAATTGTTTCAATCGCTCAAGAAATGTTGAAGTAGTAACAGTTTTTAATTGAGAAATTCCTGGAATTTCCGGAAAACCGGGAATGTTTCTAGTTCCTAACCCAACTTGTTTTTTTGAACATTTTGAAGGTGGAACAGTTTAAATGGCATGAAAAAAGTAAAAGGAGTAGTCAAACGAAAAAAGTAGGGGGGGAAAAAAGGAATTCCTGGAAATTTGTTGAACCTGGAAAAATGGTAGTTTGAATGTCTAGGATGAGTTGAATGTGTTGATGTTAGAATGGTTCGAATAGGTTGGAAAATGTGGGAATTGTGCAGCTTGGAAAAATGCCCCATTCATTTCAATGGGACCTTCCTGGAAATGTTGGGAATTTGGGGAAAAGCGGGATTTGAAAAAAAAAAAAAATGATTAGGAGCATGAATGTCCTGAATGAGCTGAATTGGTTGGTGTTGAAATTGTTTCAATCGCTCAAGAAATGTTGAAGTAGTAACACTTTTTAATTGAGAAATTCCTGGAATTTCCGGAAAACCGGGAATGTTTCTAGTTCCTAACCCAACTTGTTTTTTTGTCCTGACTAACAACATTTTGAAGGTGGAACAGTTTAAATGGGATGAAAAAAGGAAAAGGAGTAGTCAAACGAAAAAGATTGGGGGAAAAACGGAATTCCTGGAAATTTGTTGAACGTGGAAAAATAGTAGTTTCAATGTCTAGGATGAGTTAAATGTGTTGATGTTGGAATGGTTTGAATCGGTTGACAAATGTGAGAATTGTGCAACTTGGAAAAATGTCCCATTCATTTCAATGGGAACTTCCTGGAAATTTTGGGAAAAGCGGAATTTTAAAAAAAATGATTAGGAGCTTGAATCTTCAGAATGAGATTAATTGGTTGGTGTTACAATTGTTTAAATCGCTCAAGAAATGTGGAAGTAGTAACAGTTCTTATTTGACAAATTCCTGGAATTTCCGGAAAGCCGGGAATGTTTCTAGTTCCTAAACCAACTTGTTTTTTTTGTCCTGACATTTTGAAGGTGGAACAGTTTAAATGGCATGAAAAAAGGAAAAGGAGTAGTCAAACGAAAAAGGTTGGGGGGGAAAAAATGGAATCCTGGAAATTTGTTGAACCTGGAAAAATAATAGTTTGAATGTCTAGGATGAGTTGAATGTGTTGATGTTAGAATGGTTCGAATAGGTTGAAAAATGTGGGAATTGTGCAGCTTGGAAAAATGCCCCATTCATTTCAATGGGAACTTCCTGGAAATTTGGGGAATTTGGGGAAAAGCGGGATTTTTAAAAAATGATTAGGAGCATGAATGTCCTGAATGAGCTGAATTGGTTGGTGTTGGAATTGTTTAAATCGCTCAAGAAATGTTGAAGTAGTAACCGTTTTTAATTGAGAAATTCCTGGAATTTCCGGAAATCTGGGAATGTTTCTAATTCCTAAACCAACTTGTTTTTTGGTCCTGACTAAGAACATTTTGAAGGTGGAGCAGTTTAAATGGGATGAAAAAAGGAAAAGGAGTAGTCAAAAGAAAAAGGTTGGAAATAGGGTTGAGAAAAAAAACGGAATTCCTGGAAATTTGTTGAATGTTGAAAAATGGTAGTTTGAATGTCTAGGATGAGTTGAATGTGTTGATGTTGCAATGGTTTGAATAGGTTGAAAAATGTGGGAATTGTGCAACTTGGAAAATTGTCCCATTCATTTCAATGGGAACTTCCTGGAAATTTGGGAATTTGGGGAAAAGCGGGATTTAAAAAAAAAAATGATTAGGAGCATGAATGTCCTGAATGAGCTGAATTGGTTGGTGTTGAAATTGTTTAAATCACTCAAGAAATGTTGAAGTAGTAACAGTTTTTAATTGAGAAATTCCTGGAATTTCCGGAAAACCGGGAATGTTTGTAGTTCCTAAACCAACTTGGTTTTTTGTCCTGACTAACAACATTTTGAAGGTGGAACAGTTTAAATGGGATGAAAAAAGGAAAAGGAGTAGTCAAACGAAAAAGATTGGGGGAAAAAACGGAATTCCTGGAAATTTGTTGAACGTGGAAAAATAGTATTTCAATGTCTAGGATGAGTTAAATGTGTTGATGTTGGAATGGTTTAAATAGGTTGAAAAATGTGGGAATTGTGCAACTTGGAAAAATGTCCCATTCGTTTCAATGGGAACTTCCTGGAAATTTTGGGAAAAGCGGGATTTTTTTTTTAAATGATTAGGAGCATGAATCTTCGGAATGAGATCAATTGGTTGGTGTTGGAATTGTTTAAATCGCTCAAGAAATGTTGAAGTAGTAACACTTTTTAATTGAGAAATTCCTGGAATTTCCGGAAAAC
Source organism: Nerophis lumbriciformis (assembly GCF_033978685.3). Lineage (NCBI taxonomy): Eukaryota > Metazoa > Chordata > Actinopteri > Syngnathiformes > Syngnathidae > Nerophis > Nerophis lumbriciformis. The sequence goes on along the minus strand of NC_084558.2, from coordinate 50,123,530 downwards.
CGGGAATGTTTCTAGTTCCTAAACCAACTTGGTTTTTTTGTCCTGACATTTTGAAGGTGGAACAGTTTAAATGGCATGAAAAAAGGAAAAGGAGTAGTCAAACGAAAAAGGTTGGGGGGAAAACAACGGAATTCCTGGAAATTTGTTGAACCTGGAAAAATGGTAGTTTGAATGTCTAGGATGAGTTGAATGTGTTGATGTTAGAATGGTTCGAATAGGTTGAAAAATGTGGGAATTGTGCAACTTGGAAAAATGTCCCATTCATTTCAATGGGAACTTCCTGGAAATGTTGGGAAAAGAGGGGGATTTTTTTTTAAATGATTAGGAGCTTGAATCTCCAGAATGAGATCAATTGGTTGGTGTTGAAATTGTTTAAGTCGCTCAAGAAATGTTGAAGTAGTAACAGTTCTTAATTGACAAATTCCTGGAATTTCCGGAAAGCCGGGAATGTTTATAGTTCCTAAGCCAACTTGTTTTTTTGTCCTGACTAAGAACATTTTGAAGGTGGAACAGTTTAAATGGGATAAAAAAAGGAAAAGGAGTAGTCAAACGAAAAAGATTGGGGAAAAAACGGAATTCCTGGAAATTTGTTGAACGTGGAAAAATAGTAGTTTCAATGTCTAGGATGAGTTAAATGTGTTGATGTTGGAATGGTTTGAATAGGTTGAAAAATGTGGGAATTGTGCAACTTGGAAAAATGTCCCATTCGTTTCAATGGGAACTTCCTGGAAATTTTGGGAAAAGCGGGATTTTTAAAAACATTATTAGAAGCATGAATGTCCTGAATGAGCTGAATTGGTTGGTTTTGGAGTTGTTTAAATCGCTCAAGATATGTTGAAGTAGTAACAGTTTTTAATTGAGAAATTCCTGGAATTTCCGGAAAGCTGGGAATGTTTCTAATTTCTAAACCAAATTGTTTTTTTTGTCCTGACTAAGAAAATTTTGAAGGTGGAACAGTTTAAATGGGATGAAAAAAGGAAAAGGAGTAGTCAAACGAAAAAGATTGGGGGAAAAAACGGAATTCCTGGAAATTTGTTGAACGTGGAAAAATAGTAGTTTCAATGTCTAGGATGAGTTAAATGTGTTGATGTTGCAATGGTTTGAATAGGTTGAAAAATGTGGGAATTGTGCAACTTGGAAAAATGTCCCATTCGTTTCAATGGGAACTTCCTGGAAATTTTGGGAAAAGCGGGATTTTTTTTTTAAATGATTAGGAGCATGAATCTTCGGAATGAGATCAATTGGTTGGTGTTGGAATTGTTTAAATCGCTCAAGAAATGTTGAAGTAGTAACACTTTTTAATTGAGAAATTCCTGGAATTTCCGGAAAACCGGGAATGTTTGTAGTTCCTAACCCAACTTGGTTTTTTGTCCTGACTAACAACATTTTGAATGTCTAGGATGAGTTGAATGTGTTGATGTTGGACTGGTTCGAATAGGTTGAAAAATGTGGGAATTGTGCAACTTGGAAAAATGTCCCATTCATTTCAATGGGAACTTCCTGGAAATTTTGAGAAAAGCGGGATTTTTTTGAAAATGATTAGGAGCATGAATGTCCTTAATGAGCTGAATTGGTTGGTGTTGGAATTGTTTAAATCGCTCAAGAAATGTTGAAGTAGTAACCGTTTTTAATTGAGAAATTCCTGGAATTTCCGGAAAGCTGGGAATGTTTCTATTTCCTAAACCAACTTGTTTTTTTGTCCTGACTAAGAACATTTTGAAGGTGGAACAGTTTAAATGGCATGAAAAAAGGAAAAAGAATAGTCAAACGAAAAAGATTGGGGGAAAAAACGGAATTCCTGGAAATTTGTTGAACGTGGAAAAATAGTAGTTTCAATGTCTAGGATGAGTTGAATGTGTTGATGTTGGACTGGTTCGAATAAGTTGAAAAATGTGGGAATTGTGCAACTTGGAAAAATGCCCCTATTCATTTCAATGGGAACTTCCTGGAAATTTTGGGAAAAGCGGGATTTTTAAAAACATTATTAGGAGCATGAATGTCCTGAATGAGCTGAATTGGTTGGTGTTAGAATTGTTTAAATCGCTCAAGAAATGTTGAAGTAGTAACAGTTTTTAATTGAGAAATTCCTGGAATTTCCGGAAAGCCGGGAATGTTTCTAGTTCCTAAACCAACGTGGTTTTTTGTCCTGACTAAGAACATTTTGAAGGTGGAACAGTTTAAATGGGATGAAAAAAGGAAAAGGAGTAGTCAAAAGAAAAAGGTTGGAAATAGGGTTGGGGAAAAAAACGGAATTCCTGGAAATTTGTTGAATGTTGAAAAATGGTAGTTTGAATATCTAGGATGAGTTGAATGTGTTGATGTTGCAATGGTTTGAATAGGTTGAAAAATGTGGGAATTGTGCAACTTGGAAAATTGTCCCATTCATTTCAATGGGAACTTACTGGAAATTTGGGAATTTTGGGAAAAGCGGGATTTAAAAAAAAAATGATTAGGAGCATGAATGTCCTGAATGAGCTAAATTGGTTGGTGTTGGAATTGTTTAAATCGCTCAAGAAATGTTGAAGTAGTAACAGTTCTTAATTGACAAATTCCTGGAATTTCCGGAAAGCCGGGAATGTTTATGGTTCCTAAACCAACTTGGTTTTTTGTCCTGACTAAGAACATTTTGAAGGTGGAACAGTTTAAATGGGATGAAAAAAGGAAAAGGAGTAGTCAAACGAAAAAGATTGGGGGGAAAAACGGAATTCCTGGAAATTTGTTGAACGTGGAAAAATAGTAGTTTCAATGTCTAGGATGAGTTGAATGTGTTGATGTTGGACTGGTTCGAATAAGTTGAAAAATGTGGGAATTGTGCAACTTGGAAAAATGCCCCTATTCATTTCAATGGGAACTTCCTGGAAATTTTGGGAAAAGCGGGATTTTTAAAAACATTATTAGGAGCATGAATGTCCTGAATGAGCTGAATTGGTTGGTGTTAGAATTGTTTGAAATAATTGGTGTTGGAATTTTTCAAATTAAATGTTGAAATAGTAACATTTTGAATTGAGAAATGGTATTACAAAATTCCTGGAATTTTGGGAAAACCGGGAATTGTTTTCTGAAATCCAGTTCAAAAAACAATTTTGTTTTTTGTCCTGATTAAGAAGAATGTTTTGACGGTGGAATATTTGAAGTTGGTTGAAAAATGTGGGGGGAGTAGTCGCCAGAAAAAAGGGTGGGAATAGCGCTTTGGAAAACCAGAAATTCTGGAAAATCCTGGAATTTTTAAAAACTTGGAAACATGATCGTTTGAATTTCCAGGATGGTGGAATGTGTTGAAGGTGGAATGATTTGAATAGGTTGAAAAATGTGGAAACAGTGGAAGTTTGAAAAATGGCCAATTCATTTTGAATGGGGAAAATGAAAAAAAAAAAGAATTATGGGAAATCCTGGAAAAAATTTTTTAGAATTGTTGTAGTAGAGCACACAATTCCTGAACACGCGGAATATTTTGAAGTTGGAACAGTTTGAATCAGATGGAAAATGTGGGAGTTGTGGAACTTTGAAGCATGTCTCATTGATTTCAATGGGAATTTCCCCAAAATTTGAGAATTTCGGGGAAAGCGGGAATTTTTTGGAAAATGGTAAAAAAAAAAACTTGAATGGTCTGAATGAGTTGAAATAATTGGTGTTGGAATTTTTCAAATTAAATGTTGAAATAGTAACATGTTGAATTGAGAAATGGTATTACAAAATTCCTGGAATTTTGGGAAATCTTGGAAAAAAATTTTAGAATTGTTGTAGTAGAGCACACAATTCCTGAACACGCGAAATATTTTGAAGTTGGAACAGTTTGAATCAGATAGAAAATGTGGGAGTTGTGGAACTTTGAAGCATGTCTCATTGATTGAAATGGGAATTTCCCCAAAATTTGAGAATTTCGGGGAAAGCGGGAATTTTTTGGAAAATGGTAAAAAAAAAACTTGAATGGTCTGAATGAGTTGAAATAATTGGTGTTGGAATTTTTCAAATTAAATGTTGAAATAGTAACATGTTGAATTGAGAAATGGTATTACAAAATTCCTGGAATTTTGGGAAATCTTGGAATTTTTTTTTAGAATTGTTGTAGTAGAGCACACAATTCCTGAACACGCGGAATATTTTGAAGTTGGAACAGTTTGAATCAGATGGAAAATGTGGGAGTTGTGGAACTTTGAAGCATGTCTCATTGATTGAAATGGGAATTTCCCCAAAATTTGAGAATTTCAGGGAAAGCGGAATTTTTTTGGAAAATGGTAAAAAAAAAACTTGAATGGTCTGAATGAGTTGAAATAATTGGTGTTGGAATTTTTCAAATTAAATGTTGAAATAGTAACATGTTGAATTGAGAAATGGTATTACAAAATTCCTGGAATTTTGGGAAATCTTGGAATTTTTTTTTAGAATTGTTGTAGTAGAGCACACAATTCCTGAACACGCGGAATATTTTGAAGTTGGAACAGTTTGAATCAGATGGAAAATGTGGGAGTTGTGGAACTTTGAAGCATGTCTCATTGATTTCAATGGGAATTTCCCCAAAATTTGAGAATTTCGGGGAAAGCGGGAATTTTTTGGAAAATGGTAAAAAAAAAACTTGAATGGTCTGAATGAGTTGAAATAATTGGCGTTGGAATTTTTCAAATTAAATGTTGAAATAGTAACATGTTAAATTGAGAAATGGTATTACAAAATTCCTGGAATTTTGGGAAATCTTGGATTTTTTTTTTAAGAATTGTTGTAGTAGAGCACACAATTCCTGAACACGCGGAATATTTTGAAGTTGGAACAGTTTGAATCAGATGGAAAATGTGGGAGTTGTGGAACTTTGAAGCATGTCTCATTGATTGAAATGGGAATTTCCCCAAAATTTGAGAATTTCAGGGAAAGCGGAATTTTTTTGGAAAATGGTAAAAAAAAAAACTTGAATGGTCTGAATGAGTTGAAATAATTGGTGTTGGAATTTTCTAATTAAATGTTGAAATAGTAACATGTTGAATTGAGAAATGGTATTACAAAATTCCTGGAATTTTGGGAAACCCTGGAATTTTGTTTTTTGTCCTGATTAAGTAAAATGTTTTGACGGTGGAATATTTGAAGTTGGTTGAAAAATGTGGGGGGAGTAGTCGCCAGAAAAAAGGGTGGGAATAGGGCTTTGGAAAACCAGAAATTCTGGAAAATCCTGGAATTTTTTAAAACTTGGAAACATGATAGTTTGAATTTCCAGGATGGTGGAATGTGTTGAAGGTGGAATGATTTGAATAGGTTGAAAAATGTGGAAACGGTGGAAGTTTGAAAAATGGCCAATTCATTTTGAATGGGAAAAATGTCCCGGAAAACCTGGAATTCTGGGAAATCTGGGAATTTTTGGGAAATTGTCAAGAGAAAGCCCGTGATTCCCTAATAGGCTGAACAGTTTGAAGTTGGAACGCTTTGAATCGGGTGAAAAATGTGGAAGGTAGAGCGCGCCAAAATGTGGAGATGAAGAAGAAGTAGGAGCATTCACACAATTAAGTGAGGTGTTCCCCAGGGTTCACTTCCATGACCCTTTTTATAGTGACAGCAACAGAGAGACACAACTCTTTTTGTACTCTAAAGCTAAGCAGAAAAAGAACAACAGATAGTCAAAGTACCCTCGTTTTTTGTGGCCGGCTGCAGGTGAACGTCAGCCAGGACGGAAACTTCTCCGCTCGTCACGCCGCCGACGACAAACGGGAGGCCGGCAAAGTCTGCTTGACCAAACACAGACAAGGTCGTGTGAAGGTGAGTCACCTTTTCACACCTTTGTGCGTAAAAAGAAGTGAAGCACTGTTAAATTGTAAGGACAATAACACACTTTTTCAAGGTAAGGACATTATTTTCTGTCCTGCAAGCGTAAAAAGAAGTTAAGCGCTGTACTTAAACCGTACTTTTTTCATACGGATACTTGCTGAACTTGGGAGATTTTTGCGTGACGTCTTTCTTTTTTTTTTTTTTTTACGATTGGTTAGCATGTTTTGCGAGCTAGGTTCTGAAAGATTTCAAGCGAGGTGTTAACAATTTTCCAGCTAAAATTTACAAGCTAGGTGCTACAAATTTTCAAGCGAGTTGCTAAAATTTCAAGCTAGGTTCTGAAAAATTTCAAGTGAGGTGCTAACAATTTTCCAGCTAAAATTTACAAACGAGGTGCTACAGATTTTCAAGCGAGTTGCGAAAATTTCGAGCTAGGTTCTGAAAGATTTCAAGCGAGGTGCTAATAATTTTCCAGCTAAAATTTACAAGCTAGGTGCTACAAATTTTCAAGCGAGTTGCTAAAATTTCAAGCTATGTACCGAAAGATTTCAAGCGAGGTGCTAACAATTTTCCAGCTAAAATTTACAAGCTAGGTGCTACAAATTTTCAAGCGAGTTGCTAAAATTTCGAGCTAGGTTCTGAAAGATTTCAAGCAAGGTGCTAACAATTTTCCAGTTCAAATTTACAAGCTAGGTGCTACAAATTTTCAAGCGAGTTGCTAAGATTTCGAGCCAGGTTCTGAAAGATTTCAAGTAAGGTGCTGATAATTTTCTAACCAAAATTTACAAGCTAGGTGCTACAAATTTTCAAGCGAGTTGCGAAAACTTCAAGCTAGGTTCTGAAAGATTTCAAGCAAGGTGCTAACAATTTTCCTGCTAAAATTTACAAGCTAGGTGCTACAAATTTTCAAGCGAGTTGCTAACATTTCGAGCTAGGTTCTGAAAGATTTCAAGCGAGGTGCTAACAATTTTCCAGTTAGAATTTACAAGCTAGGTGCTACAAATTTTCAAGCGAGTTGCAAAAATTTCAAGCTAGGTTCTGAAAAATTTCAAGTGAGGTGCTAGCAATTTTCCAGCTAAAATTTACAAACGAGGTGCTACAAATTTTCAAGCGAGTTGCTAAAATTTCCAGCTAGGTTCCGAAAGATTTCAAGCGAGGTGCTAACAATTTTCCAGTTCAAATTTACAAGCTAGGTGCTACAAATTTTCAAGCTAGTTGCTAAAATTTCGAGCTAGGTTCTGAAAGATTTCAAGCGAGGTGTTAACAATTTTCCAGTTCAAATTTACAAGCTAGGTGCTACAAATTTTCAAGCGAGTTGCTGAAATTACGAGCTAGGTTCTGAAAGATTTCAAGCAAGGTGCTTTCAATTTTCCAGCTAAAATTTACAAGCTAGGTGCTACAAATTTTCAAGCGAGTTGCTAAAATTTTGAGCTAGGTTCCGAAAGATTTCAAGCAAGGTGCTTTCAATTTTACAGCTAAAATTTACAAGCTAGGTGCTACAAATTTTCAAGCGAGTTGCTAAAATTTCAAGTTAGGTTCTGAAAGATTTCAAGCAAGGTGCTAACAATTTTCCAGTTCAAATTTACAAGCTAGGTGCTACAAATTTTCAAGCGAGTTGCTAAAATTTCGAGCCAGGTTCTGAAAGATTTCAAGTGAGGTGCTAACAATTTTCCAGCTAAAATTTACAAGCTAGGTGCTACAAATTTTCAAGCGAGTTGCTAAAATTTCGAGCTAGGTTCTGAAAGATTTCAAGCGAGGTGCTAACAATTTTCCAGTTCAAATTTATAAGCTAGGTGCTACAAATTTTTAAGCGAGTTGCTAAAATTTCAAGCTAGGTTCTGAAAGATTTCAAGCAAGGTGCTGACAATTTTCCAGTTCAAATTTACAAGCTAGGTGCTACAAATTTTCAAGCGAGTTGCAAAAATTTCAAGCTAGGTTCTGAAAAATTTCAAGCGAGGTGCTAACAATTTTCCAGATAGAATTTACAAGCTAGGTGCTACAAATTTTCAAGCGAGTTGCTAAAATTTCGAGCTAGGTTCTGAAAGATTTCAAGCGAGGTGCTTTCAATGTTCCAGTTAAAATTTACAAGCCTGGAGCTACAAATTTTCAAGCTAGTTGCTAAAATTTCGAGCTAGGTTCTGAAAGATTTCAAGCGAGGTGTTAACAATTTTCCAGTTAGAATTTACAAGCTAGGTGCTACAAATTTTCAAGCGAGTTGCAAAAATTTCAAGCTAGGTTCTGAAAAATTTCAAGCGAGGTGCTAACAATTTTCCAGATAGAATTTACAAGCTAGGTGCTACAAATTTTTAAGCGAGTTGCTAAAATTTCAAGCTACGTACCGAAAGATTTCAAGCGAGGTGCTAACAATTTTCCAGCTAAAATTTACAAACGAGGTGCTACAAATTTTCAAGCGAGTTGCTAACATTTCAAGCTATGTACCGAAAGATTTCAAGTGAGGTGCTAACAATTTTCCAGCTAAAATTTACAAGGTAGGTGCTACAAATTTTCAAGCGAGTTGCTAAAATTTCGAGCTAGGTTCCGAAATATTTCAAGCGAGGTGCTAACAATTTTTCAGTTAAAATTTACAAGGCAGGTGCTACAAATTTTCAAACTAGTTGCTCAAATTTCCAGCTAGATTCTGAAAGATTTCAAGCGATATGCTAACAATTTTCCTGCTAAAATTAAAAGCTAGGTGCTACAGATTTTCAAGCTAGTTGCTAAAATTTTAAGCTAGGTTCTGAAAGATTTCAAGCGAGGTGCTTTCAATTTTCCAGCTAAAATTTACAAGCTAGGTGCTACAAATTTTCAAGCGAGTTGCTAAAATTTCCAGCTAGGTTCTGAAAGATTTCAAACGAGGTGCTAACAATTTTCCAGTTCAAATTTACAAGCTGGGTGCTACAAATTTTTAAGCGAGTTGCTAAAATTTCGAGCTAGGTTCTGAAAGATTTCAAGCGAGGTGCTAACAATTTTCCAGTTCAAATTTACAAGCTAGGTGCTACAAATTTTTAAGCGAGTTGCTAAAATTTCAAGCTAGGTTCTGAAAGATTTCAAGCAAGGTGCTGACAATTTTCCAGTTCAAATTTACAAGCTAGGTGCTACAAATTTTCAAGCGAGTTGCAAAAATTTCAAACTAGGTTCTGAAAAATTTCAAGCGAGGTGCTAACAATTTTCCAGCTAAAATTTACAAGCCAGGTGCTACAAATTTTCAAGCGAGTTGCTAAAATTTCGAGCTAGGTTCTGAAAGATTTCAAGCGAGGTGCTTTCAATGTTCCAGTTAAAATTTACAAGCTGGGAGCTACAAATTTTCAAGCTCGTTGCTAAAATTTCGAGCTAGGTTCTGAAAGATTTCAAGCGAGGTGCTAACAATTTTCCAGCTAAAATTTACAAGCTAGGTGCTACAAATTTTCAAGCGAGTTGCTAAAATTTCGAGCTAGGTTCTGAAAGATTTCAAGCAAGGTGCTGACAATTTTCCAGTTCAAATTTACAAGCTAGGTGCTACAAATTTTCAAGCGAGTTGCAAATATTTCAAGCTAGGTTCTGAAAAATTTCAAGCGAGGTGCTAACAATTTTCCAGATAGAATTTACAAGCTAGGTGCTACAAATTTTCAAGCTAGTTGCTAAAATTTCAAGCTAGGTTCTGAAAGATTTCAAGCGAGGTGCTAATAATTTTCCAGCCAAAATTTACAAGCTTGGTGCTACAAATTTTCAAGCGAGTTGCTAAAATTTCCAGCTAGGTTCTGAAAGATTTCAAGCGAGGTGCTAACAATTTTCCAGTTAAAATTTACAAGCTAGGTGCTACAAATTTTCAAGCTAGTTGCTAAAATTTCGAGCTAGGTTCTGAAAGATTTCAAGCGAGGTGCTAACAATTTTCCAGCTAAAATTTACAAGCTAGGTGCTACAAATTTTCAAGCGAGTTGCTAAAATTTCCAGCAAGGTTCTGAAAGATTTCAAGCGAGGTGCTTTCAATTTTCCAGCTAAAATTTACAAGCTAGGTGCTACAAATTTTCAAGCGAGTTGCTAAAATTTCGAGCTAGGTTCTGAAAAATTTCAAGTGAGGTTCTAACAATTTTCCAGCTAAAATTTACAAACGAGGTGCGACAAATTTTCAAGCGAGTTGCTAAAATTTCGAGCTATGTTCCGAAAGATTTCAAGCGAGGTGCGAACAATTTTCCAGCTAAAATTTACAAGCTAGGTGCTACAAATTTTCAAGCTAGTTGCTAAAATTTCGAGCTCGGTCCTGAAAGATTTCAAGCGAGATGCTAACAATTTTCCAGCTAAAATTTACAAGCCAGGTGCTACAAATTTTCAAGCGAGTTGCTAAAATTTCGAGCTAGGTTCTGAAAGATTTCAAGTAAGGTGCTAACAATTTTCCAGTTCAAATTTACAAGCTAGGTGCTACAAATTTTCAAGCGAGTTGCTAAAATTTCGAGCTAGGTTCTGAAAGATTTCAAGCGAGGTGCTTTCAATGTTCCAGTTAAAATTTACAAGCTGGGAGCTACAAATTTTCAAGCTAGTTGCTAAAATTTCGAGCTAGGTTCTGAAAGATTTCAAACAAGGTGCTAACAATTTTCCAGTTCAAATTTACAAGCTAGGTGCTACAAATTTCAAGCGAGTTGCTAAAATTTCGAGCTAGGTTCTGAAAGATTTCAAGCAAGGTGCTAACAATTTTCCAGTTCAAATTTACAAGCTAGGTGCTACAAATTTTTCAAGCGAGTTGCTAAAATTTCGAGCTAGGTTCTGAAAGATTTCAAGTGAGGTGCTTTCAATGTTCCAGCTAAAATTTACAAGCCAGGTGCTACAAATTTTCAAGCTAGTTGCTAAAATTTCGAGCTAGGTTCTGAAAGATTTCAAGCAAGGTGCTAACAATTTTCCAGTTCAAATTTACAAGCTAGGTGCTACAAATTTCAAGCGAGTTGCTAAAATTTCGAGCTAGGTTCTGAAAGATTTCAAGCAAGGTGCTAACAATTTTCCAGTTCAAATTTACAAGCTAGGTGCTACAAATTTTTCAAGCGAGTTGCTAAAATTTCGAGCTAGGTTCTGAAAAATTTCAAGTGAGGTTCTAACATTTTTCCAGCTAAAATTTACAAACGAGGTGCGACAAATTTTCAAGCGAGTTGCTAAAATTTCAAGCTAGGTTCTGAAAAATTTCAAGTGAGGTTCTAACAATTTTCCAGCTAAAATTTACAAACGAGGTGCGACAAATTTTCAAGCGAGTTGCTAAAATTTCGAGCTATGTTCCGAAAGATTTCAAGCGAGGTGCGAACAATTTTCCAGCTAAAATTTACAAGATAGGTGCTACAAATTTTCAAGCGAGTTGCAAAAATGTCAAGCTAGGTTCTGAAAAATTTCAAGCGAGGTGCTAACAATTTTCCAGCTAAAATTTACAAGCTAAGTGCTACAAATTTTCAAGCGAGTTGCTAAAATTTCCAGCAAGGTTCTGAAAGATTTCAAGCGAGGTGCTTTCAATTTTCCAGCAAAAATTTACAAGCTAGGTGCTACAAATTTTCAAGCGAGTTGCTAAAATTTCGAGCTAGGTTCTGAAAAATTTCAAGTGAGGTTCTAACAATTTTCCAGCTAAAATTTACAAACGAGGTGCGACAAATTTTCAAGCGAGTTGCTAAAATTTTGAGCCAGGTTCCGAAAGATTTCAAGCGAGGTGCTAACAATTTTCCTGCTAAAATTTACAAGCTAGGTGCTACAAATTTTCAAGCGAGTTGCTAAAATTTCGAGCTAGGTTCTGAAAGATTTCAAGCGAGATGCTAACAATTTTCCAGCTAAAATTTACAAGCCAGGTGCTACAAATTTTCAAGCGAGTTGCTAAAATTTCGAGCTAGGTTCCGAAAAATTTCAAGCGAGATGCTAACAATTTTCCTGCTAAAATTTACAAAGGAGGTGCTACAAATTTTCAAGCGAGTTGCTAAAATTTCGAGCTAGGTTCTGAAAAATTTCAAGTGAGGTTCTAACATTTTTCCAGCTAAAATTTACAAACGAGGTGCGACAAATTTTCAAGCGAGTTGCTAAAATTTCAAGCTATGTTCCGAAAGATTTCAAGCGAGGTGCTAACAATTTTCCAGTTCAAATTTACAAGCTAGGTGCTACAAATTTCAAGCGAGTTGCTAAAATTTCGAGCTAGGTTCTGAAAGATTTCAAGCGAGGTGCTTTCAATTTTCCAGCTAAAATTTACAAGCTAAGTGCTACAAATTTTCAAGCTAGTTGCTAAAATTTCGAGCTCGGTCCTGAAAGATTTCAAGCGAGATGCTAACAATTTTCCAGCTAAAATTTACAAGCTAGGTGCTACAAATTTTCAAGCGAGTTGCGAAAATTTCCAGCTAGGTTTCATAAGATTTCAAGCGAGGTGCTAACAATTTTCCAGATAGAATTTACAAGCTAGGTGCTACAAATTTTCAAGCGAGTTGCTAAAATTTCGAGCTAGGTTCTGAAAGATTTCAAGTAAGGTGCTAACAATTTTCCAGTTCAAATTTACAAGCTAGGTGCTACAAATTTTCAAGCGAGTTGCTAAAATTTCCAGCAAGGTTCTGAAAGATTTCAGGCGAGGTGCTAACAATTTTCCAGCTAAAATTTACAAGCTAGGTGCTACAAATTTTCAAGCTAGTTGCTAAAATTTCGAGCTAGGTTCCGAAAGATTTCAAGCGAGGTGCTAACAATTTTCCAGCTAAAATTTACAAGCCAGGTGCTACAAATTTTCAAACGAGTTGCTAAAATTTCGAGCTAGGTTCTGAAAGATTTCAAGCGAGGTGCTAACAATTTTCCAGCTAGAATTTACAAGCGAGGTGCTACAAATTTTCAAGGGAGTTGCTAAAATTTCGAGCTAGGTTCTGAAAGATTTCAAGCAAGGTGCTAACAATTTTCCAGTTCAAATTTACAAGCTAGGTGCTACAAATTTTCAAGCGAGTTGCTAAAATTTCAAGTTAGGTTCTGAAAGATTTCAAGCAAGGTGCTAACAATTTTCCAGTTCAAATTTACAAGCTAGGTGCTACAAATTTTCAAGCGAGTTGCTAAAATTTCGAGCCAGGTTCTGAAAGATTTCAAGCGAGGTGCTAACAATTTTCCAGCTAAAATTTACAAGCTAGGTGCTACAAATTTTCAAGCGAGTTGCTAAAATTTCGAGCTAGGTTCTGAAAGATTTCAAGCGAGGTGCTAAGAATTTTCCAGTTCAAATTTATAAGCTAGGTGCTACAAATTTTTAAGCGAGTTGCTAAAATTTCAAGCTAGGTTCTGAAAGATTTCAAGCAAGGTGCTGACAATTTTCCAGTTCAAATTTACAAGCTAGGTGCTACAAATTTTCAAGCGAGTTGCAAAAATTTCAAGCTAGGTTCTGAAAAATTTCAAGCGAGGTGCTAACAATTTTCCAGATAGAATTTACAAGCTAGGTGCTACAAATTTTCAAGCGAGTTGCTAAAATTTCGAGCTAGGTTCTGAAAGATTTCAAGCGAGGTGCTTTCAATGTTCCAGTTAAAATTTACAAGCTGGGAGCTACAAATTTTCAAGCTAGTTGCTAAAATTTCGAGTTAGGTTCTGAAAGATTTCAAGCGAGGTGTTAACAATTTTCCAGTTAGAATTTACAAGCTAGGTGCTACAAATTTTCAAGCGAGTTGCAAAAATTTCAAGCTAGGTTCTGAAAAATTTCAAGCGAGGTGCTAACAATTTTCCAGATAGAATTTACAAGCTAGGTGCTACAAATTTTTAAGCGAGTTGCTAAAATTTCAAGCTACGTACCGAAAGATTTCAAGCGAGGTGCTAACAATTTTCCAGCTAAAATTTACAAGGTAGGTGCTACAAATTTTCAAGCGAGTTGCTAAAATTTCGAGCTAGGTTCCGAAATATTTCAAGCGAGGTGCTAACAATTTTTCAGTTAAAATTTACAAGGCAGGTGCTACAAATTTTCAAACTAGTTGCTCAAATTTCCAGCTAGATTCTGAAAGATTTCAAGCGATATGCTAACAATTTTCCTGCTGAAATTAAAAGCTAGGTGCTACAGATTTTCAAGCTAGTTGCTAAAATTTCAAGCTAGGTTCTGAAAGATTTCAAGCGAGGTGCTTTCAATTTTCCAGCTAAAATTTACAAGCTATGTGCTACAAATTTTCAAGCGAGTTGCTAAAATTTCCAGCTAGGTTCTGAAAGATTTCAAACGAGGTGCTAACAATTTTCCAGTTCAAATTTACAAGCTAGGTGCTACAAATTTTTAAGCGAGTTGCTAAAATTTCGAGCTAAGTTCTGAAAGATTTCAAGCAAGGTGCTGACAATTTTCCAGTTCAAATTTACAAGCTAGGTGCTACAATTTTCAAGCGAGTTGCTAAAATTTCAAGCTAGGTTCTGAAAAATTTCAAGCGAGGTGCTAACAATTTTCCAGATAGAATTTACAAGCTAGGTGCTACAAATTTTCAAGCGAGTTGCTAAAATTTCGAGCTATGTTCCGAAAGATTTCAAGCGAGGTGCTAACAATTTTTCAGCTAAAATTTACAAGCTAGGTGCTACAAATTTTCAAGCGAGTTGCTAAAATTTCGAGCTATGTTCCGAAAGATTTCAAGCGAGGTGCTAACAATTTTTCAGCTAAAATTTACAAGCTAGGTGCTACAAATTTTCAAGCGAGTTGCTAAAATTTCGAGCTAGGTTCCGAAAGATTTCAAGCGAGGTGCTAACAATTTTCCAGTTAAAATTTACAAGCTAGGTGCTACAAATTTTCAAGCTAGTTGCTAAAATTTCCAGCTAGGTTCTGAAAGATTTCAAGCGAGATGCTAACAATTTTCCTGCTAAAATTTACAAGCTAGGTGCTACAAATTTTCAAGCGAGTTGCTAAAATTTCGAGCTATGTTCCGAAAGATTTCAAGCAAGGTGCTAACAATTTTCCAGTTCAAATTTACAAGCCAGGTGCTACAAATTTTCAAGCGAGTTGCTAAAATTGCGAGCTAGGTTCTGAAAAATTTCAAGCGAGATGCTAACAATTTTCCAGCTAAAATTTACAAGCTAGGTGCTACAAATTTTCAAGGTAGTTGCTAAAATTTCGAGCTAGGTTCTGAAAGATTTCAAGCGAGGTGCTAACAATTTTGCCAGTTCAAATTTACAAGCTAGGTGCTACAAATTTTCAAGCGAGTTGCTAAAATTTCAAGCTAGGTTCTGAAAGATTTCAAGCGAGGTGCTAACAATTTTCCAGATAGAATTTACAAGCGAGGTGCTACAAATTTTCAAGCGAGTTGCGAAAATTTCGAGCTAGGTTCCGAAAGATTTCAAGCAAGGTGCTAACACTTTTCCAGTTCAAATTTACAAGCTAGGTGCTACAAATTTTCAAGCGAGTTGCTAAAATTTCGAGCTAGGTTCTGAAAGATTTCAAGCGAGGTGCTAACAATTTTCCAGCTAAAATTTACAAGCCAGGTGCTACAAATTTTCAAGCGAGTTGCTAAAATTGCGAGCTAGGTTCTGAAAAATTTCAAGCGAGATGCTAACAATTTTCCTGCTAAAATTTACAAAGGAGGTGCGACAAATTTTCAAGCGAGTTGCTAACATTTCGAGCTAGGTTCTGAAAGATTTCAAGCGAGGTGCTAACAATTTTCCAGCTAAAATTTACAAGCTAGGTGCTACAAATTTTCAAGCTAGCTGCTAAAATTTCGAGCTAGGTTCTGAAAGATTTCAAGCGAGGTGCTAACAATTTTCCAGCTAAAATTTACAAGCCAGGTGCTACAAATTTTCAAGCGAGTTGCTAAAATTGCGAGCTAGGTTCTGAAAAATTTCAAGCGAGGTGCTAACAATTTTCCTGCTAAAATTTACAAGCTAGGTGCTACAAATTTTCAAGCTAGCTGCTAAAACTTCGAGCTAGGTTCCGAAAGATTTCAAGCGAGGTGCTAACAATTTTCCTGCTAAAATTTACAAGCTAGGTGCTACAAATTTTCAAGCTAGCTGCTAAAATTTCGAGCTAGGTTCCGAAAGATTTCAAGCGAGGTGCTAACAATTTTCCAGTTAGAATTTACAAGCTAGGTGCTACAAAATTTCAAGCGAGTTGCGAAAATTTCGAGCTAGGTTCTGAAAAATTTCAAGCGAGGTGCTAACAAATTTTCCAGCTAAAATTTACAAGCTAGGTGCTACAAATTTTCAAGGGAGTTGCTAAAATTTCGAGCTAGGTTCCGAAAGATTTCAAGCAAGGTGCTTTCAATTTTCCAGCTAAAATTTACAAGCTAGGTGCTACAAATTTTCAAGCGAGTTGCTAAAATTTCGAGCTAGGTTCTGAAAGATTTCAAGCGAGGTGCTTTCAATGTTCCAGTTAAAATTTACAAGCTGGGAGCTACAAATTTTCAAGCTAGTTGCTAAAATTTCAAGCTAGGTTCTGAAAGATTTCAAGCGAAGTGCTAATAATTTTCCAGCCAAAATTTACATGCTAGGTGCTACAAATTTTCAAGCGAGTTGCTAAAATTTCGAGCTATGTTCCGAAAGATTTCAAGCGAGGTGCGAACAATTTTCCAGCTAAAATTTACAAGCTAGGTGCTACAAATTTTCAAGCGAGTTGCTAAAATTTCGAGCTAGGTTCTGAAAGATTTCAAGTAAGGTGCTAACAATTTTCCAGTTCAAATTTACAAGCTAGGTGCTACAAATTTTCAAGCGAGTTGCTAAAATTTCGAGCTAGGTTCTGAAAGATTTCAAGCGAGGTGCTTTCAATGTTCCAGTTAAAATTTACAAGCTGGGAGCTACAAATTTTCAAGCGAGTTGCTAAAATTTCGAGCTAGGTTCCGAAATATTTCAAGCGAGGTGCTAACAATTTTTCAGTTAAAATTTACAAGGCAGGTGCTACAAATTTTCAAACTAGTTGCTCAAATTTCCAGCTAGGTTCTGAAAGATTTCAAGCGATATGCTAACAATTTTCCTGCTAAAATTAAAAGCTAGGTGCTACAGATTTTCAAGCTAGTTGCTAAAATTTTAAGCTAGGTTCTGAAAGATTTCAAGCGAGGTGCTTTCAATTTTCCAGCTAAAATTTACAAGCTAGGTGCTACAAATTTTCAAGCGAGTTGCTAAAATTTCGAGCTATGTTCCGAAAGATTTCAAGTAAGGTGCTAACAATTTTCCAGCTAAAATTTACAAGCTAGGTGCATAAAATTTTCAAGCGAGTTGCTAAAATTTCAAGCTATGTACCGAAAGATTTCAAGTGAGATGCTAACAAATTTTCCAGCTAAAATTTACAAGCGAGGTGCTACAAATTTTTAAGCGAGTTGCTAAAATTTCAAGCTAGGTTCTGAACGATTTCAAGCAAGGTGCTTTCAATTTTCCAGCTAAAATTCACAAGTTAGGTGCTACAAATTTTCAAGCGAGTTGCTAAAATGTCAAGCTATGTACCGAAAGATTTCAAGCGAGGTGCTAACAATTTTCCAGCTAAAATTTACAAGCCAGGTGCTACAAATTTTCAAGGTAGTTGCTAAAATTTCAAGCTAGGTTCTGAAAGATTTCAAGCGAGGTGCTAAAAATTTTCCAGCTGGGTGCTAAAATTTTTGGTGCTAGGTGCTAAATTTTTGCACTTTTTGCTGACTTCCTGCTAACCTGACACCTTCGCCGCCTCATCAAACGCCGCTATGTCGCACCCACCGTTTAGTTTGTCGTAGTCCGGAGTCTGGGACCCCGAGCTGCTGCTGTCCGTGGTCTCCCGCCGCCCGGGGCGCGCCACGCCGTCCTCATCAGAGAAGGTTCCGGAGAAGTCCTGCGGTGCGCACAGGAAGCTGGACAATGGACGCCACGGGGGGGTAAAAACATCCCGACTGGCCCGAGGAAGGGACGGCGGCACCCGGGCTCCGAAGTCGTCCTCAACATCGCCGCCGCACGTCTTCTCCACCTGCAAAGATGTCGGCGTTTTATCACAATGGCGGTGGAGGCGGCGTGCGAGCGCGTGAGAGGCGCACCTCCAGGTGGACGCAGACGGAGCGCAGGAACTTGTAGGCGGTGTTGCGGGACAGGAAGGACACGAAGACGTGCTGGACAGGAAGTGGAAATGGTCACGGTTCTGCCAGTTAGCGCCATTAAAGGTGAGGTCACCTGATCATGTGATCTCTGGATGACACGAAGGTGAGGTCACCTGATCATGTGATCTCTGGATGACACGAAGGTGAGGTCACCTGATCATGTGACCTCTGGATGACATGAAAGTGAGGTCACCTGATCATGTGATCTCTGGATGACACGAAGGTGAGGTCACCTGATCATGTGATCTCTGGATGACACGAAGGTGAGGTCACCTGATCATGTGACCTCTGGATGACATGAAAGTGAGGTCACCTGATCATGTGATCTCTGGATGACACGAAGGTGAGGTCACCTGATCATGTGACCTCTGGATGACATGAAAGTGAGGTCACCTGATCATGTGATCTCTGGATGACATGAAGGTGAGGTCACCTGATCATGTGACCTCTGGATGACATGAAGGTGAGGTCACCTGATCATGTGATCTCTGGATGACACGAAGGTGAGGTCACCTGATCATGTGACCTCTGGATGACGAGGGCGTTTGGCACCAGCAGAGCCGTCCTGGTCTTCTTGATCAGCGTCACTGACGCCGCCGGGATGGCGATCTGACGAGAACGAGGAAGAACTTTTTTTATTCATTTTTTAGTCATTTAATGCTCCCTGAAAACATGTTAGCCTTGTGATGATGTAGCTGCTGAAAAACATCCAGCTAGTTGCTGAAAAATGTTTTCAAGCTAGGTGCTAAAAATGTTTAAGGTAGGTGCTAAAAATGTGCCGGCTAGGTGGTAAAATTTCGTGCTAGTTGCTAAAAAAAAATTCAAGCAAGGTTTAAAAGCTTTAAACAATTTTACAACTATGTGCTAAATGTTGTTACGCTAGGTGCTAAACATTTTCAGCGAGACGGTAAAAGTTTTCAAGCTAGGTGCCAAAAATGTTCAAGGTAGGTGCTAAAAATTTGCCAGATAGGTGGTAACATTTCCGTGCTAGTTGCTAAAAAAATTCAAGCGAGGTTCTAAAAGCTTTAAACAACTTTACAACTATGTGCTAAATGTTTTTACGCTAGGTGCTAAAACATTTCAGCGAGAAACTAAAAGTTGTTGAGTTAGATGTTAACAATTTTGCGTTAGGTGCCAAAAGCTTTCCAGCTCAGTGCTAAATTCCACGCTAGTTGCTAACAAAATTTGAGCTACTAAACGTTTTCAAGCCAGGTGCTAACAATTTTCCAGGTCAGTGCTAAAATTTTGCACTAGGTGCAGGAAGTTTTTCCAGCTAGGTGCTGACAATTTTCCAGCTCATTGCTAAAAGTTTTCATGCAAGATGCTAACAATTTTCCAGCTAGGTGCTAAATATTTTGCACTGGGTGCAGGAAACTTTCCAGCTAAGTGCTAACAATTTTCAAGCTAGGTGCTAAATTTTTTCAAGCAAGTTGCTAAAGTTTTCCAGTTAGGTGCCAATAATTGTACAGTTAATGCTAAGTTTTCCAGCTAGGTGATAACATATCCACACTATTTACAAAAAACATTTGACATCGTTTCTAAAAGGCTAAATTCCATGCTAGTTGCTAACAAAATTTGAGCTACTAAAAGGTTTTCAAGCCAGGTGCTAACAATTTTCCAGGTCAGTGCTAAAAGTTTTACACTAGGTGCAGACAATTTTCCAGCACATTGCTAAAAGTTTTCATGCAAGATGCTAACAATTTTCCAGCTAGGTGCTAATAATTGTACAGTTAATGCTAAGTTTCCCAGCTAGGTGATAACATTTCCGCGCTATTTACAAAAACATTTGACAGTTTTTAAAAGTTTTTGACAAACAATTTTACAGCTAAATGGAAAAAAAATGTTGTGTAAGGTGATGAAAGTTTTCCAGGTAAGTGCTAAAATGTTTGCGCTATTTCCTAAAATACTTCCAGCGAGTTCCTAAAAGTTTTTGACTTAGATGTTAACAATTTTGCGTTAGGTGCCTAAAGGTTTTCAAGCCAGGTGCTAAAGTCCATGTTAGTTGCTAACAAAATTTGAGCAACTAAACATTTTAAATTCAGGTGCTAACAATTTTCCAAGTCACTGCTAAAAGTTTTGCACTAGGTGCAGGAAATTTCCCAGCTAGGTGCTAACAATTTTCCAGCTCATTGCTAAATGTTTTCATGCAAGATGCTAACAATTTTCCAGCTAGGTGCTAAATATTTTGCACTGGGTGCAGGAAACTTTCCAGCTAAGTGCTAACAATTTTCCAGCTAGGTTCTAATAATTTTACAGTTAATACTAAGTTTTCCAGCTAGGTGATAACATTTCTGCGCTATTTACAAAAAAACATTTGACATAGTTTCTAAAAGTTTTTGAGCTAGATGCTAACAATTTTACAGCTAAATGGAAAAAAAAGGTTGTGCCAGGTGATAAAAGTGTTCCAGCTAAGTGCTAAAATGTTTGCGCTATTTGCTAAAATACTTCCAGCGAGTTTCTAAAAGTTTTTGAGTTGGATTTTAACAATTTTGCGTGAGGTGCCTAAAGGTTTTCAAGCCAGGTGCTAAATTCCATGCTAGTTGGTAACAAAATTTCAGCTACTAAAAGGTTTTCAAGCCAGGTGCTAAATTCCATGCTAGTTGGTAACAAAATTTGAGCTACTAAAAGGTTTTCAAGGCAGGTGCTAACAATTTTCCAGGTCAGTGCTAAAATTTTGCACTAGGTGCAGGAAGTTTTCCAGCTATGTGCTAAGAATTTTCCAGCTCATTGCTAAAAGTTTTCATGCAAGATGCTAACAATTTTCCAGCTAGGTGCTAAATATTTTGCACTGGGTGCAGGAAACTTTCCAGCTAAGTGCTAACAATTTTCAAGCTAGGTGCTAAATTTTTTCAAGCAAGTCGCTAAAGTTTTCCAGTTAGGTGCTAATAATTGTACAGTTAATGCTAGGTTTTCCAGCTAGGTGATAACATTTCCACACTACTTACAAAAAACATTTGACATCGTTTCTAAAAGGCTAAATTCCATGCTAGTTGCTAACAAAATTTTAGCTACTAAAAGGTTTTCAAGCCAGGTGCTAACAATTTTCCAGGTCAGTGCTAAAAGTTTTGTACTAGGTACAGGAAATTTCCCAGCTAGGTGCTGACAATTTTCCAGCTAGGTGCTAATAATTGTACAGTTAATGCTAAGTTTCCCAGCTAGGTGATAACATTTCCGCGCTATTTACAAAAACATTTGACAATTTTTAAAAGTTTTTGACAAACAATTTTACAGCTAAATGGAAAAAAAATGTTGTGTAAGGTGATGAAAGTTTTCCAGGTAAATGCTAAAATGTTTGCGCTATTTCCTAAAATACTTCCAGCGAGTTCCTAAAAGTTTTTGACTTAGATGTTAACAATTTTGCGTTAGGTGCCTAAAGGTTTTCAAGCCAGGTGCTAAAGTCCATGTTAGTTGCTAACAAAATTTGAGCAACTAAACATTTTCAATTCAGGTGCTAACAATTTTCCAAGTCACTGCTAAAAGTTTTGCACTAGGTGCAGGAAATTTCCCAGCTAGGTGCTAACAATTTTCCAGCTCATTGCTAAATGTTTTCATGCAAGATGCTAACAATTTTCCAGCTAGGTGCTAAATATTTTGCACTGGGTGCAGGAAACTTTCCAGCTAAGTGCTAACAATTTTCCAGCTAGGTTCTAATAATTTTACAGTTAATACTAAGTTTTCCAGCTAGGTGATAACATTTCTGCGCTATTTACAAAAAAACATTTGACATAGTTTCTAAAAGTTTTTGAGCTAGATGCTAACAATTTTACAGCTAAATGGAAAAAAAAGGTTGTGCCAGGTGATAAAAGTGTTCCAGCTAAGTGCTAAAATGTTTGCGCTATTTGCTAAAATACTTCCAGCGAGTTTCTAAAAGTTTTTGAGTTGGATTTTAACAATTTTGCGTGAGGTGCCTAAAAGTTTTCAAGCCAAGTGCTAAATTCCATGCTAGTTGGTAACAAAATTTGAGCTACTAAAAGGTTTTCAAGGCAGGTGCTAACAATTTTCCAGGTCAGTGCTAAAAGTTTTGCACTAGGTGCAGGAAGTTTTCCAGCTAGGTGCTGACAATTTTCCAGCACATTGCTAAAAGTTTTCATGCAAGATGCTAACAATTTTCTAGCTAGGTGCTAATAATTGTACAGTTAATACTAAGTTTTCCAGCTAGGTGATAACATTTCTGCGCTATTTACAAAAAACATTTGACATTGTTTCTAAAAATTTTTGAGCTAGATGCTAACAATTTTACATCTAAATGGAAAAAAAATGTTGTGCCAGGTGATAAAAGTTTTCCAGCTAAGTGTTAAAAATGATCAAGCTCGGTGCTAAAGATGTTTGCGCGAAGTGCTACAATTTTGCAAACTAGGTTCTAAAAACTTTAAACAATTTTATAGTTAAATGCTAAATGTTTTTGCGCTAGGTGCTAAAAATTTCAGCGAGACGCGAAAAGTTTTCAAGCTAGGTGCTAACAATTTTACAGCTAAATGGGAAAAAAATGTTGTGCCAGGTGATAAAAGTTTCCCAGCTAAGTGCTAAAATGTTTGCGCTATTTCCTAAAAACCTTCCAGCTCAGTGCTAAATTCCATGCTCGTTGCTAACAAAACTTGAGCCACTAAAAATTTTCAAGCCAGGTGCTAACAATTTTCCAGATCAGTGCTAAAAGTTTTGCACTAGGTGCAGGAAATTTCCCAGCTCGGTGCTAACAATTTTCCAGCTCATTGCTAAACGTTTTCATGCAAGATGCTAACAATTTTCCAGCTAGGTGCTAACAATTTTCCAGCTCATTGCTAAAAGTTTTCATGCAAGATGCTAACAATTTTTCAGCTGGGTGCTAACAAATTTCCAGCTCATTGCTAAAAGTTTTCATGCAAGATGCTAACAATTTTCCAGCTAGGTCCTAACAATTTTCCAGCTCATTGCTAAAAGTTTTCATGCAAGATGTTAACAATATTCCAGCTCTTTGCTAAAAGTTTTCATGCAAGATGCTAACAATTTTCCAGCTAGGTGCTAACAATTTTCCAGCTCATTGCTAAAGGTTTTCATGCAAGATGCTAACAATTTTCTAGCTAGGTGCTAACAATTTTCCAGCTCATTACTAAAAGTTTTCATGCAAGATGCTAACAATTTTCCAGCTAGGTGCTAACAATTTTCCAGCTCATTGCTAAAAGTTTCCATGCAAGATGCTAACAATTTTCCAGCTAGGTGCTAACAATTTTCCAGCTCATTGCTAAAAGTTTTCATACAAGATGCTAACAATTTTCCAGCTAGGTGCTAACAATTTTCCAGCTCATTGCTTAAAGTTTCCATGCAAGATGCTAACAATTTTCCAGCTAGGTGGTAACAATTTTCCAGCTCATTGCTAAAAGTTTTCATGCAAGATGCTAACAATTTCCCAGCTAGGTGCTAACAATTTTCCAGCTCATTGCTAAAAGTTTTCATGCAAGATGCTAAGAATTTTCCAGCTCATTGCTAAAAGTTTTCATGCAAGATGCTAACAATTTTCCAGCTAGGTGCTAACAATTTTCCAGCTCATTGCTAAACGTTTTCATGCGAGATGCTAACAATTTTCCAGCTAGGTGCTAACAATTTTCCAGCTCATTGCTAAACGTTTTCATGCAAGATGTTAACAATATTCCAGCTCTTTGCTAAAAGTTTTCATGCAAGATGCTAACAATTTTCCAGCTCATTGCTAAAAGTTTTCATGCAAGATGCTAACAATTTTCCAGCTAGGTGCTAAATATTTTGCACTAGGTGCTAAAAACATTTTCCAGCGAGGTGCTAAAATGTGAAAGTAAAACTTGGACAAACAGGAGCATATTTGAAGGAGAAGTTGACCTTGGTGTCTCTGCCAAAGACCTTGGAGTGGAAGCAGATCCAGTTCTGAGAGAGAAACATCCTCCCCTGGTACAAGATGTCCTTCTGCAGGGCACAGGTGTAGCCTGGTGGACCAAACAAAGACTGCTCACCCTGGGACTAAGGTCTATGGTCTGGGGGTGGGGGGGCGGACCTACTTTGTTGGAGCGCCTGGTCTCGGCCCACCTCCTTGAAGAGCTTGTGGAAGTGAGCGGTGGTCTTGGACACACGCTGCACGGGAGGACACACCCCAACACCTGAGTGACGCACCTGCACGGACGGAGACTTCTTCCGGGTGGGACTGGTCACGGGTGACAGCTGCTCCACGGGGTTCAGTCTGCGAGGGGGGAGGGGGGAGGGGGGGAGGGGGAGGGGTCATGGTCACATGGTGAGGTCACATGATCCAACATGAAAATGCATGCTGCTGATTCCCATTTGTCTATCCCGCATGTGATGCAGGTGTCGTGTTGCTATGACAACAAAACACTGTTTATATGTTTCTTTAACAGCAACAGAACCTTCCAGAAAGAACATACAGTACTGTTCGATGAATACTGCAAAACTCGATTTTACTAGCTTTGTAAAGGCAAAAAAAACTTATATATATATATATATATATATATATATATATATATATATATATATCAAAGACAATAATGTTGAATATTCAATAACATGGCAAATTCTTGCATCCAGCACACCTTACAATAGTGGTAATAAAAGATGCAACCTATGCTTGAAAGAGAAACTGTTTATTATTTACCGTCCAGACCTGTCATCCCTCAACAAGCGCAGCGAAATTGTAACAACATGCCGCCATAGACGGAAACACCTCCTAGGCAACACATGAGCCAATCACCACGCCCCTAGGCCAGCCTGTACCCACCCACTCTGTGCCCTATATAAACCATGGTATGCGAATGCTCCCATTAAAATCTCCTGACGATTGAGGGTACCCCCCCTCATGAAACAGGCCTGTAGAGATGAAATAGTCTTGTGATTTTTTTCCCACACATACATATATATATATATATATATATATATATATATATATATATATACATACAAATATACACACATGTACATATACATATATACATACTGTACTTATTTATTTATTTATATATATGTATATATATATATATATATATATATATATAGTAGGTATATATATATATATATATATATATATATATTTATATACACACATAAATATATATATATATATATATACACAGTATATCGAGCTTTTTGTGCATATATATAAATATATATATACATACATACATACATACATACAGTATATACATATATACATACATACATACAAATATACACATCTATACATAAATATATATGTAAATATTTATTTACATATATATTTATGCGGCTGAGATAGGCTCCAGCATCCCCCGCGACCCCAAAAGGGACATGCGGTAGAAAATGGATGGATTTATTTATACATATGTATATATATATATATATATGCATATATATGCATATATATACATATAAATCAAGCTTTTTGTTTATTTTATAAAAATTAATTTTATTTTTTAACATGTACATTTATGTATTTTTAAAAACTGTATACACTTGTTATTTTAGACATTTATTTTAAAATATATACATTTATATATTTTTATTTATTTATTTTTTAATATGTAAATTTGTATTTATTTTCTAAAAACGTATTTTCTTTCTTAATACGTACATACACTGTAAAAAAAAATAATCCTATTTTTATGGTTAATTTACTCTAAATTTCTACTGTAATTTTTTTTTTTTTAATAGTTTATAAAACTGTAGAATTGAAGACATTATCTGTAAATAAACAATCCGCCTGTTATTTTAAGTAATATGCCAGTAATATGTATATTTCTTTTTTTTTTTTTACAGAAAAAGACTAAATTAATTATACAAATAGCATTTTCTGTTTTCTTAAATTACTTTCAAATTCATGTAAAATGATATTTTTCCGCAAAATGTTTCAAAATTTCTGTAAATATAATGTTTTACTTTAATTTTATGGTTGCCAGTAGATGACCGTTTTTTACAGAATTTTTTTTTACAGTGTAGATTAGAGATGCGCGGATAGGCAATTTATTTCATCCGCAACCGCGTCAGAAAGTCGTCAACCATCCGCCATCCACCCGATGTAACGTTTGATCAGAACTGCACCCGCCCGCCATCCGCCCGTTGTTATATATCTAATATTAATAAAAATTTAAAAAAAGGGTGAAAACTACGCGAATTGCACCTTGTGCAGACAAGATTTTTCGATCGGACACGGAGGAATTAGCCATGTAAAAGACCACGTTGGGACAAAAAAACACAAGTCTAATGCCGTTGCTAGCGATACAAGTGGAAAACTTTCAACGTTTTTCGTCGCCCAAACAGATTCTTTGGATGTGATAAATGCCGAAGTTTTATTTACGGAGGCAATAATTGAGCATGGACTTCCAATCGCACTGGCTGATCACATGGGACAGTTAATAATGTAATGCAACCTTTAAAAATCATTACGCGGTGATCGCGATCCCAAAAATAAACTTTTCTTGCATGATAATGTCCAGAAAAATTCGCTTTATATTACTATGGAGTCCTTTTAACGAATGAGTTTGATGGTTTATCACAAACCTTAAATGAAATTCCATGGCCACCGTCCTGCTCTCTATATCAACCAGGGTGAGCCCCACCCCTTTCGTGAGCGCACTACGCGCGGAGTGACCCCTGTTACGCGCCCCCGGCAACAGGGGTGGCAAGCAGGTAAACTGCGCGGGCGGAGCGCGCGGAGTGACCCATGTTACGAGCCCCCGGCCACGGGGGTGGCGGGCAGGTAAGCTGCTTACCTGCTGCGCGTGACGCCGGCCGCGGCGAAAGCGGACGAGGCGGGGTGTCGGTGCGGTGGGCGCGGTAGTGACCCTGGACGTGCGTCGGGCCCTTCTCGCGGATCGCCTCAGCTACGGCTCCCGGTGGGGCCCTCTCGGGGGAAGGGGCCTCGGTCCCGGACCCCGGCGAGGCGTCCCTTCTCCGCTCCGTAAAAGTGTCCATCTCTTTTCTTTTTTTTTCTTCTGTTGTGGCATATGCTGCAGGTGCCTGCTCGTTTTTCGTATGTGGGTAACAACATTTAACTATGTATATATATTTCCCAATTGGTTTAACTGCCACCCGCAAAAAAAAAAAAAAAAAAAAAAAAATCTAATTAATCCGCCCGACCCGACCCGCGAGCCGATAAAATCTTATTTTTTTTAATTTCATCCGCCCGATCCGCGGACTCCGCGGTTGTGTCCGCAAACCGCGCATCTCTAGTAGGTATATATATATATATATATATATATATATATATATATATATATATATATATATATACACACATAAATATATATATATATATATATATATATACAGTATATCGAGCTTTTTGTGCATATATATAAATATATATATACATACATACATACATACATACAGTATATACATATATACATACATACATACAAATATACACATCTATACATAAATATATATGTAAATATTTATTTACATATATATTTATGCGGCTGAGATAGGCTCCAGCATCCCCCGCGACCCCAAAAGGGACACGCGGTAGAAAATGGATGGATTTATTTATACATATGTATGTATATATATATATATATATATATATATATATATATATATATATATATATATATATATATATATATGCATATATATACATATAAATCAAGCTTTTTGTTTATTTTATAAAAATTAATTTTATTTTTTAACATGTACATTTATGTATTTTTAAAAACTGTATACACTTGTTATTTTAGACATTTATTTTAAAATATATCAATTTATATATTTTTATTTATTTATTTTCTAAAAACGAATTTTATTTTTTAATACGTACATACACTGTAAAAAAAAAAATAATCCTATTTTTATGGTTAATTTACTCTAAATTTCTACTGTAATTTTTTTTTTTTTTTTATATTTTATAAAACTGTAGAATTGAAGACATTATCTGTAAATAAACAATCCGCCTGTTATTTTAAGTAATATGCCAGTAATATGTATATTTCTATTTTTTTTTTACAGAAAAAGACTAAATTAATTATACAAATAGCATTTTCTGTTTTCTTAAATTACTTTCAAATTCATGTAAAATTACGATATTTTTCCGCAAAATGTTTCAAAATTTCTGTAAATATAATGTTTTACTTTAATTTTATGGTTGCCAGTAGATGACCGTTTTTTTACAGAATTTTTTTTTACAGTGTAGATACATTTTTGATACATACATTTTGTTTTATTTTTGTAATTTGTACTTTTTTTAACTTTACCTGCGGCTTCCGGTGGTCTTCTTCCCACTCTCGCTGGTTTCCGGTTCGGTGTCCAAAGCCAGCTGGAGGTCTGCGGGTCTTCTTCGTCTCCTCTGAGCTTCTTTTTCCGCCCCGGAACTGAAATGAAAAGCAACTTAAAAGTTGAGATGAAGAACTTTGACGCTCTCCTCCAGAACCGCGCAGGCACCAGCGGGCCTTCGCGCCCACCTTCGCCCGCCGCACTCACCGCCTCCCTCGGGGATGAAGCAGTTGCTGCGTGGCGGTGGGCGGTGTCAAAGGTCGCTCGGCCTGCTCGCCCATCAGCATCATGACGGCGCCGACACGTCCGCCTTCCGCCGACCGACCGCCGCGTCCACTCTGCGGCGAGGCGGCATGGGAGGACACCCCGGTCTCCGGAGCCTTTGGACCGGGAAGAATGTGGGAGAAAAGCCCAACGGAGGAGGAGGAGGAGGGGCCGGGAAAGGGGCGGGAGAAAAAGAAAAGCGACCTCTGCTGGTCACTAAAAGAACTGCACCATTCAATTATTTTGCACTATAGATTTGATTTTTCTCTATTTTTCATTTTGTCACGTTGAAATATCGTTTAACTGTTCAAAAATAATAGATTATTTAATTATTCCATTTAAATTAAACCCCCCCAAAAAATAATTATGTACATTACATCCAAACACTAGAATAAGTATTTTATTTTTCCACTATTTTTTTGGCATCTTTTGAGTCATTTTGCTGTAATTGACAATATTGTCCACTAGAGGGCAGCAGCGTCCAAAGCGTAAAGTATGACGAGCTCAATTATTGAAACTACCCCCTTTTCAAAATGTACAAATATATTATTACATGTCGTGTACCTAATTAAATGTTATGTTTTTAATGGTTTCGAACCAGTTTTGAAAATACAAACTATTGGGTTAGCAAAATAAATACATGCAACACAATAAAAACATATTGATAATTGATATAGAAATTTAAAACGCAACTGTAGCGTAGGAGGAGAGGAGCCAGCAATATATTCTTCTTCTCATATTGCTACCAACATTTATTGATTAGGGGCCTGTATTGTGTGTGGAGCAAAGCCACTCACTGCCATCTTTAGCATGTTGCATGTTCCATTGTGATTTAGCACTTTAGCAGCCACGTGTGATCACGTCTGAAATATGTAAATTTTTATTGATTCTTTCAATATGTACATTTGTATTATTTTTTCATTTTTCAATACGTACATTTTTTAATACACATATTTTTATTTGTTCATGTATTAATAGAATACGTATTTTTGTACATTTTTTATACATACACTTGTTTTTTTAAACTAAACACTTTTATATTTAATTAAATCACATTTTAATACGTACATTATAATTTGTTTTAAAATATGTACATTTCAATTATTTCCTTAATACACTTATTTATTAAATACATATTTTTAAATATTTTAAACATACACTCATGTTTAATATGTACATTATAATTTTTTTTAATATGTACCTTTCATTTATTACCTTTATACACTTTTTTTTTTACTTCTTACATTTTTGAAATTACGTACAATTTTAATACATACATTTTATTAGATTTTTTTCAATGTTTACATTTGTATTTATTCATGAATTTATTAAATACATTTTTTAAACATACCCTTATTTTTTATTACGAATATTTTTCAAAATTGTAAACTTTTTTTTTATTGTTTCTATTCACGTTTAATATGTACATTATAATTTTCCATTTTAAATATGTATCTTTTTACTTATTTTCTTACTTCACTAATTTGTATTTTTTAATACTTAACATTTTTAAAAACATGTACTTTTGATACAAACACTTATTTTTTTATTATATAATTTATTTTTAAAACAGTAAACACTTTTATATTTCATATAATCATATCTAAATACGTACATTATAAAAATTTTTAAATATGTACATTTAATTTATTTTGTTAATACACTTATTTTTATTTTTTACGACTTACATTTTTGAAATTACGTACAATTTTAATACATACATTTTGTTTTATTTTTTTATTTATCGTTTCACTTTTCAATACATACATTTTTTTCAACATTTATATTTGTTTTTTTTGTTTTTTTTAAACATCTCCTTATTTTTTATTGCGAATATTTTTCAAAATTGTAAACACTTTTTAAAATGTTATTTGTTCATGTTTAATATGAACATTATACATTTCATTTTAAATATGTATCTTTTTATTTATTTTTTTAATTCACTTATTTGTATTTTTTCACACTTAACATTTTTGAAAATACATACTTTTGATGTATACACTTATTTTTTATTGCGTGCATTTTTTTTAAAACTGTAAACGCTTTTATATTTTATTTAATCATATTTTAATACGTACATTATAATTTTTTTTAAATAAGTACCTTTCAATTATTTTCTTAACACACTCATTTTTATTGTTTACTGCTTACATTTTTGAAATTACGTACAATTTGAATATATACATTTTGTTTTATTTTTTCAATGCATACATTTGTATTTATTGTTTCACTTTTCAATACATATTAAATACATATTTTTGTATTTTTTAAACATACCCTTATTTTTTATTGCGAATATTTTTTAACATTGTAAACACTTTTTTTAATTGTATTTATTCATCTTTAATATGTACTTTATCATTTTCATTTTAAATAGATAGATAGATAGATATGTATCTTTTTGTTTATTTCCTTAATTCACTTATTTGTATTTTTTTAATACTTAACATTTTTGAAAATACATACTTTTAATACATCCTCCTTTCTTTTTTAATATGTACATTTATCTATTTCTAAAAATTGTATACACTTTTTATTTTAGTCATTTCTTTTTAAATATATACATTGATATATATAGATATGTATATATGTATAGTTGAGGTTTCTGTGGTTTATCCGTTATACAGTGCTCAAAAGCGGAATATACGTTAGGTCAGGAAAAAACACAAGAGGCTATTTCATCCCTACAAGCCTGTTTCGCAGCTATATGTGTTTTTTTTCCTGATCTAATGTGTATATATATAAAAATATATATATATATTTTATTTTTATTTTTATTTTGTTATTGTATTTTTTTTATGTGTGCATTTTGATTTATTTTCTAAAAACTAATTGTATTTTTTAATACATACATAGGTAGATTTTTGATACATAAATTTTGTTTTATTTTTTCAATGCGTACAAATTTTATTTATCGTTTCACTTTTCAATACATGCATTTTTTCCAATATTTATATTTGTATACATTTGTTTTTTTTAAACATACCCTTGTTTTTTTTTTGCGAATATTTTTCAAAATTGTAAACACTTTTTTAAATTGTATTTATTCATGTTATATATGTACATTATAATTTTCATTTTAAATATGTATCTTTTTATTTATTTTCTTCATTCACTTAATTGTGTTTTTTCATACTTAACATTTTTGAAAATACATACTTTTAATACATACTTTTTTTTTTTTAATTACGTACATTCATCTATTTTTAAACACTTTTTATTTTAGTAATTTATTTTTAGATAAATACATTTCTAAATATATATACATATATATTTTTTTAAATGTTTTATTTATTTTCTAAAAACTAATTGTCATTTTTAATACGTACATAGGTACATTTTCGATACATACATTTTGTTTTATTTATAACTCTCCTCCCTGCAGCTGTCAGTTATTCCAGTAGAAGAAGAAAAAGAAGATAAAAATAGTTCCAGATAAAAGTGGCGCTAAGTGCTGTGCTTGAAAGCGTGTCCGCTCTCATTAGTTGTTCCGAGTAACAAAAGTGAGCTACCATTAAAAAACATGTCACAGTCTGCCGGTCATAAATCACTAACACCCCCAACAGCCTGCCAGACCTCTCACACACACACACACACACACACACACACACACACACACACACACACACACACACACACACACACACACACGATCTTGGATTTCTGCCCTTATTGAGACCTGCAAAAATGTCTCTTTAGGACCATCCTTTCTAGATATATAAACATATATAACATTAATAATATATACATACTATGCAAATATAAAAAAGGTAAGCTTTTAGTCATTTTTATTATTGACTTTTGTTGAATTTTTTGTTAGTAATTGGTTTTTAATCTTCATTGTTTACTTCAAGTTATTACAGTATGTCTCTCTCTCTCTCTCTCTCTCTATATATATATATATATATATATATATATTTATTTATTTATTTATTTATTTATTTATTTATTTATTTATTTTATTTTTTTATTTATTTTTTAAATTATTTTTTTAAATTATTATTATTTTTTTTTTATTATTAATTCTGGCCAACGAGTGTGCATTTCAATTTCTTACACACACTTGTTATTTCATATGTTGACCAGAGGAGGAGCACTTCAAATGTTTACGCACACTTGTTATTTCATATGTTGGCCAGATGGGGGAGCTCTTCAAATGTTTACACACACTTGTTATTTCATATGTTGACCAGATGGGGAGCACTTCAAATGTTTACGCACACTTGTTATTTCATATGTTGGCTAGATGGGGAGCACTTCAAATGTTTACACACACTTGTTATTTCATATGTTGGCCAGAGGGGGGCGCACTTCAAATGTTTACGCACACACTTGTTATTTCATATGTTGACCAGAGGGGGGAGCTCTTCAAATATTTACACACACATTTGTTATTTCATATGTTGACCAGAGGGGGGAGCACTTCAAATGTTTACGCACACACTTGTTATTTCATATGTTGACCAGAGGGGGGAGCTCTTCAAATATTTACACACACATTTGTTATTTCATATGTTGACCAGAGGGGGGCGCACTTCAAATGTTCATGCACACTTGTTATTTCATATGTTGACCAGAGGGAGGAGCACTTCAAATGTTTACGCACACATTTGTTATTTCATATGTTGACCAGAGGGGGAGCGCTTCAAATGTTTACACACACTTGTTATTTCATATGTTGACCAGAGGGGGAGCACTTCAAATGTTTACACACATTTGTTATTTCATATGTTGACCAGAGGGGGGAGCACTTCAAATGTTTACGCACACTTGTTATTTCATATGTTGGCCAGATGGGGAGCACTTCAAATGTTTACACACACTTGTTATTTCATATGTTGGCCAGATGGGGAGCACTTCAAATGTTTACACACACTTGTTATTTCATATGTTGACCAGAGGGGGGAGCACTTCGAATGTTTACACACACTTGTTATGTCAAATGTTGACCAGAGGGGGGAGCACTTCAAATGTTTACACACACTTGTTATTTCATATGTAGACCAGAGGGGGGAGCACTTCAAATGTTTACACACACTTGTTATTTCATATGTTGACCAGAGGGAGGAGCACTTCAAATGGTTATGCACACTTGTTATTTCATATGTTGACCAGAGGGGGGAGCACTTCAAATGTTTACGCACACTTGTTATTTCAAATGTTGACCAGAGGGGGAGCACTTCAAATGTTTACACACACTTGTTATTTCATATGTAGACCAGAGGGGGGAGCACTTCAAATGTTTACACACACTTGTTATGTCAAATGTTGACCAGAGGGGGGCGCACTTCAAATGTTTACACACACTTGTTATTTCATATGTTGACCAGAGGGGGGCGCACTTCAAATGTTTACGCACACTTGTTATTTCATATGTTGGCCAGATGGGGAGCACTTCAAATGTTTACACACACTTGTTATTTCATATGTTGACCAGAGGGGGGAGCACTTCAAATGTTTACGCACACACTTGTTATTTCATATGTAGACCAGAGGGGGGCGCACTTCAAATGTTTACGCACACACTTGTTATTTCATATGTTGACCAGAGGGGGGCGCACTTCAAATGTTGACACACACTTGTTATAACATATGTTGACCAGAGGGGGGCGCACTTCAAATGTTTACGCACACTTGTTATTTCATATGTTGGCCAGATGGGGAGCACTTCAAATGTTTACACACACTTGTTATTTCATATGTTGACCAGAGGGGGAGCACTTCAAATGTTTACACACACTTGTTATTTCATATGTAGACCAGAGGAGGGAACACTTCAAATGTTTACACACACTTGTTATGTCAAATGTTGACCAGAGGGGGGCGCACTTCAAATGTTTACGCACACTTGTTATTTCATATGTAGACCAGAGGGGGAGCACTTCAAATGTTTACGCACACTTGTTATTTCATATGTAGACCAGAGGGGGGAGCACTTCAAATGTTTACACACACTTGTTATGTCAAATGTTGACCAGAGGGGGGCGCACTTCAAATGTTTACGCACACTTGTTATTTCATATGTTGACCAGAGGGGGGCGCACTTCAAATGTTTACACACACTTGTTATTTCATATGTAGACGTGCCATGTAACTAATGAGGTTTACTCCCCCTGCCAGTTATTAATGCTAAGCGCTACTTTGAATGTTAGACATAACCAGAGCGAGTGGAAATAAGTGGGTCAGGTTGCACTAATGGTGTTGTTACGAAGTGATGACACATGCAGAGGTAGTGTAGTCCAAATGAGAGTAAGTGGCTCCACTCTCCGCCATTAATCATCCTGACAGGCTGAAAAAAAAAACAAGGCTTCCTCCCGGGTGACGGCATGTGAGTAATGGTGTCGGCTCGCACGGGGGCGGAGCCT
Organism: Nerophis lumbriciformis; assembly: GCF_033978685.3. Taxonomy (NCBI): domain Eukaryota; kingdom Metazoa; phylum Chordata; class Actinopteri; order Syngnathiformes; family Syngnathidae; genus Nerophis; species Nerophis lumbriciformis. The sequence goes on along the minus strand of NC_084558.2, from coordinate 50,089,002 downwards.
GGGAGCCTCTTCTTGACCCGCCAGCCAGCCAGCGAGAGAGAGAGAGAGAGAGAGAGAGAGAGAGAGAGCGCCACCACGGGGAGGCGGTAGAGGCCGAGGTCGCTAACCCGGCTCACGTTTTTTCCGTCCTCCGCGAGCCGCTGATGCATGAGAGCCGACAGCCGAGGCCGCGGATCAAAAGCCACGAACGAGGAGGGAGGCGTTGCCGCGCCAGAAATAAAAAGTGCAAGCTGGCTCGCGGCTGGATGTGGTCAATTTAGCACGGATCAGCGCCACATGTCGCCCCGCGGGGCTTTTTTGGGGAACATCGGCTGCGGTCGCACGTACGTGACGGCTTCGTGGTCGCTTGTGAAACATGGCGGGACTTTTATTTTGGGAGCATGTGAAAGCTATCATTGTCCCGTGATGGATGAAGTGATAAAACTGTTTCCCATCCCCGGGAACATGTGCCTCCTCGGAGAGCAACGCGGCGACGACAAACGCTACGCACGGCCTGGCGAGGAGGTGACAGGCCCGTCGCGTCGCCCAGACGGTCATCGTCGGCCTGTCGAGCCGCGCCGGCCAAAGACAACAACACCCTGGACTAGGAAAGAGCTTAACTGAAATGCTAAAAGCTAGCACGCTAGCATCGAAAAAATATACAACTCTGAGGTGCATACATGCAAAATCAGCATGCTAATGCTAACATGTTAGCATACTAATAGTAACACTATTATGGAAAAGTGGGAATTTAGGGATAATCAGGAATTTTCCGAAAAATTGTCCTGTAGTAAAGTAACAAAATATATGTGTATACCTGCATAATTAGCAAAAAAAAAAAATTTGCATGTTAGCATGCTAATTTTAGCACGCCAGCAATTGACTAACATGAAGGAGCATTTTGACCTTGGAACAGTTTTAAAAATGTGAAAGTAGTAACGCTATTATTGAAAAGTGGGAAATTAGGGATAATCAGGAATTTTCCGAAAAATTGTCCTGTAGTAAAGTAACAAAATATATGTGTATACCTGCATAATTAGCAAAAAAAAATAAAAATGTGCATGTTAGCATGCTAATTTTAGCACGCCAGCAATTGACTAACATGAGGGAGCATTTTGACCTTAGAACAATTTTGAAAATATGAAAGTAGTAACACTATTATGGAAAAGTGGGAAATTAAGGATAATCGGGAATTTTCAGAAAAAATAAATAGCCCTATTGTCCTGTAGTCATGTAACAAAATATATGTGTATACCTGCAAAATTAGCCCAAAAAAATGCCTAGCATGTTAGCATTCTAATTTTAGCACGCCAGCAGTTGACTAACATGAAGGAGCATTTTGACCTTAGAACAGTTTTAAAAATGTGAAAGTAGTAACACTGTTTTGGATAAGTGGGAAATTATGGGTAATTGGGAATTTTCCGAAAAAATAAATAGCCCTAATGTCCTGTAGTCAAGTAACAAAATATATGTGTATACCTGCAAAATTAGCACAAAAAAATACCTAGCATGTTAGCATTCTAATTTTAGCACGCCAGCAGTTGACTAACATGAAGGAGCATTTTGACCTTAGAACAGTTTTAAAAATGTGAAAGTAGTAACACTATTATGGAAAAGTAGAAAATTAGGGATAATCGGGAATTTTCCGAAAAATTGTCCTGTAGTAAAGTAACAAAATATATGTGTATACCTGCATAATTAGCAAAAAAAAAAAATTTGCATGTTAGCATGCTAATTTTAGCACGCCAGCAATTGACTAACATGAAGGAGCATTTTGACCTTGGAACAGTTTTAAAAATGTGAAAGTAGTAACGCTATTATTGAAAAGTGGAAAATTAGGGATAATCGGGAATTTTCAGGAAAAAATAAATAGGCTGATTGTCCTGTAGTCATGTAACAAAATATGCGTGTATACCTGCAAAATTTGCAAAACATTTTTTAGCATGTTAGCATGCTAATTTTAGCACGCCAGCAATTGACTAACACGAGGGAGCATTTTGACCTTAGAACAATTTTGAAAATATGAAAGTAGTAACACTATTATGGAAAAGTGGGAAATTAAGGATAATCGGGAATTTTCAGAAAAAATAAATAGCCCTAATGTCCTGTAGTCAAGTAACAAAATATATGTGTATACCTGCAAAATTAGCAAAAAAAACTAACATGTTAGCATGCTAATTTTAGCATGTCGGCAATTGACTAACATGAAGGAGCATTTTGACCTTAGAACAGTTTTAAAAATGTGAAAGTAGTAACACTATTATGGAAAAGTAGAAAATTAGGGATAATCGGGAATTTTCCGAAAAATTGTCCTGTAGTAAAGTAACAAAATATATGTGTATACCTGCAAAATTAGCACAAAAAAAAATTAGCATGTTAGCATGCTAATTTTAGCACGCCAGCAATTGACTAACTTGAAGGAGCATTTTGACCTTGGAACAGTTTTAAAAATGTGAAAGTAGTAACGCTATTATTGAAAAGTGGAAAATTAGGTATAATCGGGAATTTTCAGAAAAAATAAATAGGCTGATTGTCCTGTAGTCATGTAACAAAATATGTGTGTATACCTGCAAAATTAGCAAAACATTTTTTAGCATGTTAGCATGCTAATTTTAGCACGCCAGCAATTGACTAACATGAAGGAGCATTTTGACCTTAGAACAATTTTGAAAATATGAAAGTAGTAACACTATTATGGAAAAGTGGGAAATTAAGGATAATCGGGAATTTTCAGAAAAAATAAATAGCCCTAATGTCCTGTAGTCAAGTAACAAAATATATGTGTATACCTGCAAAATTAGAAAAAAAACCTAACATGTTAGCATGCTAGTTTTAGCATGTCGGCAATTGACTAACATGAAGGAGCATTTTGACCTTAGAACAGTTTTAAAAATGTGAAAGTAGTAACACTATTATGGAAAAGTGGAAAATTAGGTATAATCGGGAATTTTCAGAAAAAATAAATAGGCTGATTGTCCTGTAGTCATGTAACAAAATATGTGTGTATACCTGCAAAATTAGCAAAACATTTTTTAGCATGTTAGCATGCTAATTTTAGCACGCCAGCAATTGACTAACATGAGGGAGCATTTTGACCTTAGAACAATTTTCAAATCAAATCAAATCAAATCAACTTTATTTATAGAGCACATTTAAAATTTACCACAGGGGTAGCCAAAGTGCTGTACAATGAACAGGTTAAAAGATAAAACGAGTACCGAGCAAACACAACACAATACAAACAGAACACGATAAAAAATAAATAATTAAAATAGAATTAATAAAAACATAAAAACATAAAAACAGGATCACAGCAGGTGTATTATGGGGCGCCATTGCAGGATGGATATCACTCAGTGTTAAAAGCCATGGAATAAAAGTATGTTTTTAAGAGAGATTTAAAAACAGGAAGAGAGGAGGCTTGTCTAACACTCAGGGGTAGGTCGTTCCAGAGCTTGGGAGCAGCAACGGCAAAAGCTCTGTCACCTCTAAGCTTCAGCCTTGTGTCAGGGACCGTCAACAGCAGCTGATCGGCTGATCTTAAGGATCGGGTGGGGCAGTAAGGCTGAAGGAGGTCGGAGAGATAGGTTGGCGCGAGGTTGTTTAGACATTTAAAAACAAATAAAAGGAGTTTAAAATGTATTCGGTAACGCACAGGGAGCCAGTGAAGGGACGCTAAAATAGGGGTGATGTGCTCACGTCTGCGGGTCTGTGTTAGCAGACGAGCAGCAGAGTTCTGCACGAGCTGCAGGCGGGCGAGGGAGGCCTGGCTAATGCCAACATACAGGGCATTGCAGTAGTCAAGACGAGTCGAGATAAAAGCGTGGATTAATTTCTCAAGATCATGTCTTGATAGAAGCGGTTTCACTTTCGCTATTTGGCGTAATTGATAAAAGCTTTTTTGAACGACGCTGCTGATTTGTTTTTCGAATTTAAAATCTGAGTCAAACTTTACCCCCAGGTTTGTGACAGAGTCGCTGAGATACGGGGTCAGAGTGCCGAGGTCAACGTTGGGGGAGGGAGAGCGACTTGGACCGAACAACATAACTTCTGTTTTATCTTCATTTAGGCTCAGGAAGTTAGCTGAAAGCCAGACTTTGATGTCGTGCAGGCAGTCAATAAGACGTTGAACCGTGTTATTTTGTGCCATGGGAAAATAAATCTGGCAATCATCGGCATAAAAATGAAATGCAATACTGTACTTCCTAAAAATAGAACCAAGGGGGAGAAGGTAAAGTGCAAATAAAATTGGGGCAAGGATTGAGCCCTGGGGGACCCCATGTGGTAAAGGAGCTGTGGACGACATAAAACTGTCTACTTTTACACAAAAACTCCTGTCGGTTAGGTACGACCGGAACCAGTTGAGGGCGGCGCCCTTAATGCCCACACAGTTCTCAAGACGAGTAATTAAGGTGGCGTGGTCGACGGTGTCGAACGCAGCAGACAGATCTAAGAGCACCAGGACAACATATTTACCAGAATCAGTGGACAGGAGGACATCGTTAAAAACTTTTAGAAGCGCTGACTCTGTGCTGTGGAGGGCTTTAAAACCGGACTGGAACAGCTCAGTGATACCATTATCCTCTAAGAAGGGCAACAACTGACTGTAGACAACCTTCTCTAATATTTTGGAAATGTATGGAAGATTAGAGATAGGTCTGAAGTTAGAGAGGAGAGAGGGGTCGAGGCTGGGTTTTTTAAGTAGAGGTCGTACCACTGCATGTTTAAACTCTACTGGAACTATTCCAGAAGAGAGGCTACTATTGATAATGTTAAGGACACTTGGTCCAATAGTAGCAAGTACCTCCTTAAACAGGCGAGGTGGGAGGGCATCTGCAGGAGAACCAGAGGGCTTCATATGACTAACTGTGTCACTTAAAAAAGAAAAGGACACCGGCTCAAACTGATGGAAAACAGAAGAGAAATGCAGGGGAACAGAAGGGTCATATGAAGGCTGAGATAGACTGGCTCTAGTTGACACAATTTTGTCAGTGAAAAAATGGAGACAATTTTCACAGAATTCAAAAGAAGCATCAAAACCAGCAGATTTGGGAGCATCAATGACAGTGTTAATAGTTTTAAACAGAACTCTGGGGTTGTTACAGTTAGAAGATATAATCTGAGATAGATATATATTCATTTCTGCTTTTACAGTCATCTGAAAGGAAAACAGGCTTTCTTTAAAAATGGCAAAGGACACATGCAGCCTGTCTTTTTTCCATTTTCTCTCTGCTCTTCTACATACGCGCCTGGCAGCCCGAGTGACGTCATTCAACCAGGGCTGAGGCGTGGTTTTAGCGCGGCGGCATTTGAAAGGGGCGATCGTGTCCAGTGTTTGTAAACAGATAGAGTTGAACCCAGAAACCAACTCTTCAGTATTCAGACACACAGATGCTGCAGAATTATCATCACAACGAGTCGAAAAAATAGAGGAGAACCGAGCAGGAGACGAAGAATTAAACATGCGAGAGCGTTGGGGCGGTGCGCACAATTTAACTGGACACTGCGTGGCAATATCAAACAGGATCGGCATGTGATCAGAGAACACAGCGTCGCAAATGTCCAAATTAAAAACACACAAACCATACGAGAGCACTAAATCGAGTGTATGCCCACGTTCATGTGTAGAACCACACACAGACTGTACAAAGTTAAATGAGTCGATTATATTCAGGAAGCTCCTGGAAAGCGGCTCGTCTGTACAGCAGGTGTGAATATTAAAATCACCCACAATAAGGACACGATCATATTTGGGCAGGATTTCAGCCAGAAATTCAGAAAAGTCAGTTATAAAGTCTTTGTGGTACTTGGGTGGTCGATAGATGACGGCACACAGGACGACATCAGAAAGACCCAGTTCAAACATGCACAGTTCGAAGCTTGAAAAGGAGGATTGTAGGCGGATCTGACGGCATTTAAAGTCATTTTTAAAAACGACTGCTAATCCTCCTCCTTTTCGACCGGACGGCCGTGGGGAATTAAAGTAGGAACACTCCGGAGGGGCGGACTCACCGGCTCTCAGCCATGTCTCCGTCACACAGAGGAAGTCCAGTCCGCGGGAAGTGAAGAAATCCTTCAGGATAAAAGTTTTGTTTGTCAAAGATCTTGCGTTCACAAGACCGAACCTGGCGGGGGCCAGCACGTCCAAGGCCGCAATTAATCCGGGTGGGGCCCGACACACAGCCCGCAGGTGGCGGTGATCCACCCCGCGCCTCCGGGGGCGGGGACAGCAGGAGCGACGACGGCAAGCTTCTTCCTCCAAACCAACGATAGGAACCAGCCAGGAGCCGATCGGATCGAGCGAGCGTGGGTGCAGGAGGAGACCGGATACCGCACCATTCCTCCTTCGGGGAGCCACGGGAAGCCGGGCCAGGAGTGCCCTAACTTTCACCAGCTGGCCGCCACGTTTACCGCGGCGCCGGAGACGCTTCCGCCGGGGGAGAGGAGCCAGGGGGCGGGAAAGGAAGGCAGGAATCCGGCCAGGTGAAAAAGCTGACTGGGACGTCGAAAAACCAACGTCGAAGTTGATCATATCAGTGGGAGAGGGGCAAAGATCCAACAGTGTTTGGCGGTCATACACAAGCAGTGAGCTGACAGAAACGAAAATAGACGCAAAAAACACAAAAACGAACAGAGCTGACAGCGAGAGACGGCAGGCCAAAGCACATACTGGCGCCATCTTGCATCGGGGCGTGGCAAGACAAGCAATCACCTTGAAAATATGAAAGTAGTAACACTATTATGGAAAAGTGGGAAATTAAGGATAATCGGGAATTTTCAGAAAAAATAAATAGCCCTAATGTCCTGTAGTCAAGTAACATTATATATGTGTATACCTGCAAAATTAGCACAAAAAAATACCTAGCATGTTAGCATTCTAATTTTAGCACGCCAGCAGTTGACTAACATGAAGGAGCATTTTGACCTTAGAACAGTTTTAAAAATGTGAAAGTAGTAACACTATTATGGAAAAGTAGAAAATTAGGGATAATCGGGAATTTTTCCGAAAAATTGTCCTGTAGTAAAGTAACAAAATATATGTGCATACCTGCAAAATTAGCAAAAAAAATTTTAGCATGTTAGCATTCTAATTTTAGCACGCCAGCAATTGACTAACTTTAAGGAGCATTTTGACCTCGGAACAGTTTTAAAAATGTGAAAGTAGTAACGCTATTATGGAAAAGTGGGAAATTAGGGATAATCGGGACTTTTCAGAAAAAATAAATAGGCCGATTGTCCTGTAGTCATGTAACGAAATATGCGTGTATACTTGCAAAATTAGCAAAACAAAATTTAGCATGTTAGCATGCTAATTTTAGCACGCCAGCAATTGACTAACATGAAGGAGCATTTTGACCTTGGAACAGTTTTAAAGATGTGAAAGTAGTAACACTATTATGGAAAGGTAGAAAATTAGGGATAATCGAGAATTTTCCGAAAAATTGTCCTGTAGTAAAGTAACAAAATATATGTGTATACCTGCAAAATTAGCAAAAAAAAAATTTAGCATGTTAGCATGCTAATTTTAGCACGCCAGCAATTGACTAACTTGAAGGAGCATTTTGACCTTGGAACAGTTTTTAAAATGTGAAAGTAGTAACACTATTATGGAAAAGTGGGAAATTAGGGATAATCGGGAATTTTCCGAAAAAATAAATAGCCCTAATGTCCTGTAGTCAAGTAACAAAATACATGTGTATACCTGCAAAATTAGCACAAAAAAATACCTAGCATGTTAGCATTCTAATTTTAGCACGCCAGCAGTTGACTAACATGAAGGAGCATTTTGACCTTGGAACTGTTTTAAAAATGTGAAAGTAGTAACACTGTTATGGATAAGTGGGAAATTATGGATAATTGGGAATTTTCCCAAAAAATAAATAGCTCGATTGTCCTGTAGTAAAGTAACAAAATATATGTGTATACCTACAAAATTAGCAAAAAAAAACTAACATGTTAGCATGCTAATTTTAGCGTGTCGGCAATTGACTAACATGAAGGAGCATTTTGACCTTAGAACAGTTTTAAAGACGTGAAAGTAGTAACACTATTATGGAAAAGTAGAAAATTAGGGATAATCGGGAATTTTCCGAAAAATTGTCCTGTAGTAAAGTAACAAAATATATGTGTATACCTGCAAAATTAGCAAAAAAAAAATTAGCATGTTAGCATGCTAATTTTAGCACGCCAGCAATTGACTAACTTGAAGGAGCATTTTGACCTTGGAACAGTTTTAAAAATGTGAAAGTAGTAACGCTATTATTGAAAAGTGGAAAATTAGGTATAATCGGGAATTTTCAGAAAAAATAAATAGGCTGATTGTCCTGTAGTCATGTAACAAAATATGTGTGTATACCTGCAAAATTAGCAAAACATTTTTTAGCATGTTAGCATGCTAATTTTAGCACGCCAGCAATTGACTAACATGAGGGAGCATTTTGACCTTAGAACAATTTTGAAAATATGAAAGTAGTAACACTATTATGGAAAAGTGGGAAATTAAGGATAATTGGGAATTTTCAGAAAAAATAAATAGCCCTAATGTCCTGTAGTCAAGTAACATTATATATGTGTATACCTGCAAAATTAGCACAAAAAAATACCTAGCATGTTAGCATTCTAATTTTAGCACGCCAGCAGTTGACTAACATGAAGGAGCATTTTGACCTTAGAACAGTTTTAAAAATGTGAAAGTAGTAACACTATTATGGAAAAGTAGAAAATTAGGGATAATCGGGAATTTTTCCGAAAAATTGTCCTGTAGTAAAGTAAGAAAATATATGTGTATATCTGCAAAATTAGAAAAAAAACTAGCATGTTAGCATGCTAATTTTAGCACACCTGCAATTGACTAACATGAAGGAGCATTTTAACTTTGGAACAGTTTGAAAATGTGGAAATAGTAACACTGTTATGGAAAAGTTGGAAATAATCGGGAATTTTCCGAAAAGATAAATAGTCTGATTGTCCTGTAAGAAAAGGTGTATACCTGCAAAATTAGCAGGAAAAAAATAGAAGCCGGCTAACATGTTAGCATGCTAATATTAGTACGCTAGAAATTGACTAACATCAGGGAGCATTTTAACTTTGGAACAGTTTGAAAATGTGGAAATAGTAACACTATTACAAAAAAGTCGGAAATTAGGTATAACTGGAAATTTTCCGAAAAGATAAATAGTCTGATTTTCCTGTAAGAAAATATTTGACTCTGAGGTGTATACCCGCAAAATTAGCAAAAAAGTTAGCATGTTAGCATTAGTACGCTAGCAATTGACTAACATCAAGGAACAGTTTGAAAAATGTGGAAATAGTAACACTATTAGGGAAAAGTCGGAAATTAAGAATAACCAGGAATTTTCTGAAAAAATACATAGCCTGAATGTCCTGTAAGAAAATGAGCAAGAAAAAATAGAAGTCGGCTAACATGTTAGCATGCTAATATCAACATGTGAAGCCGAAGCGAACCACTTTGTGGTCCACATCTTGACAAAAACTGACCTTTGACTGAGGATCGGTCTTCCACACGACGGAGTTAACATGGAGGAGGCGGGGCTTGTTCCTGACGAAACGCCACATATTCACACCCGACCACACCCGATTTATTTCATCGAGTACAAAACCCCCCCAAACTTTTGTCGGATCGATAGCACCGGCAAAAACTGTTTTCTAAGAGGATCCAAACCCCAGCGTAAAATAAATAGTATTTATAGAATTTCACGTCGTTTTTTTTTTAACCTCCATTAATTCTTCATCTAAACGAGAAGCTATAAACAGTCTTTATCCCAGTGAGAGCAGACGTTGTACAGTAAGTGATTGTTTTATTATGTTCATGGTTAGCTCTTAGCGATACTGCGACTTGATGTTTAGTGTTTCACTAAAACTGCATCTGTTTAGCGCACAAACTTGTAGACCATCCTCTGTATATTCAGGCTCAAAAATATTCTGGATCATCACTTGTCCCAAAGTAGTCTTTTTTGTCTTAATGAAGTCCGCCATGATTAGTGTTGTTGTTTTTGTAGGAAAAGCAAACATGAAATTAATATGCCGTCGTATGCTTAGAATGAGGAAAATATGTAAAAATGACATGTTATTATGAATGTTACTAGATACTACATATATACTTACATCATGTATATATTACATGTTATTATGAATGTTACTACATGACATATATACTTATATCATGTATATATTACATGTTATTATGAATGTTACTACATTACATATATACTTACATCATGTATATATTACATGTTATTATTAATGTTACTAGATACTACATATATACTTACATCATGTATATATTACATGTTATTATGAATGTTACTACATTACATATATACTTACATCATGTATATATTACATGTTATTATGAATGTTACTACATGACATATATACTTACATCATGTATATATTACATGTTATTATGAATGTTACTACATTACATCTATAATTACATCATGTATATATTACATGTTATTATGAATGTTACTACATGACTTATATACTTACATCATGTATATATTACATGTTATTATGAATGTTACGACATGACATATATACTTACATCATGTATATATTACATGTTATTATGAATGTTACTACATGACATATATACTTACATCATGTATATATTACATGTCATTATGAATGTTACTACATGCCATATATACTTACATCATGTATATATTACATGTTATTATGAATGTTACTACATGACATATATACTTACATCATGTATATATTAAATGTTATTATGAATGTTACTACATGACATATATACTTACATAATGTATATATTACATGTTATTATGAATGTTACTACATTACATATATATTTACATCATGTATATATTAAATGTTATTATGAATGTTACTACATGACATATATACTTACATCATGTATATATTACATGTTATTATGAATGTTACTACATGACATATATACTTACATCATGTATATATTACATGTTATTATGAATGTTACTAGATACTACATATATACTTACATCATGTATATATTACATGTTATTATGAATGTTACTACATTACATATATACTTATATCATGTATATATTACATGTTATTATGAATGTTACTACATTACATATATACTTACATCATGTATATATTACATGTTATTATGAATGTTACTAGATACAACATATATACTTACATCATGTATATATTACATGTTATTATGAATGTTACTACATTACATACATACTTACATCATGTATATATTACATGTTATTATGAATGTTACTACATTACATATATGCTTACATCATGTATATATTACATGTTATTATGAATGTTACTACATTACATATATACTTACATCATGTATATATTACATGTTATTATGAATGTTACTAGATACTACATATATACTTACATCATGTATATATTACATGTTATTATGAATGTTACTACATTACATATATACTTACATCATGTATATATTACATGTTATTATGAATGTTACTACATGACATATATACTTACATCATGTATATATTACATGTTATTATGAATGTTACTACATTACATCTATAATTACATCATGTATATATTACATGTTATTATGAATGTTACTACATGACATATATACTTACATCATGTATATATTACATGTTATTATGAATGTTACTACATTACATCTATAATTACATCATGTATATATTACATGTTATTATGAATGTTACTACATGACATATATACTTACATCATGTATATATTACATGTTATTATGAATGTTACTACATGACATATATACTTACATCATGTATATATTACATGTTATTATGAATGTTACTACATGACATATATACTTACATCATGTATATATTACATGTCATTATGAATGTTACTACATGCCATATATACTTACATCATGTATATATTACATGTTATTATGAATGTTACTACATGACATATATACTTACATCATGTATATATTAAATGTTATTATGAATGTTACTACATGACATATATACTTACATCATGTATATATTACATGTTATTATGAATGTTACTACATTACATATATATTTACATCATGTATATATTAAATGTTATTATGAATGTTACTACATGACATATATACTTACATCATGTATATATTACATGTTATTATGAATGTTACTACATGACATATATACTTACATCATGTATATATTACATGTTATTATGAATGTTACTAGATACTACATATATACTTACATCATGTATATATTACATGTTATTATGAATGTTACTACATTACATATATACTTATATCATGTATATATTACATGTTATTATGAATGTTACTACATTACATATATACTTACATCATGTATATATTACATGTTATTATGAATGTTACTAGATACAACATATATACTTACATCATGTATATATTACATGTTATTATGAATGTTACTACATTACATACATACTTACATCATGTATATATTACATGTTATTATGAATGTTACTACATTACATATATGCTTACATCATGTATATATTACATGTTATTATGAATGTTACTACATTACATATATACTTACATCATGTATATATTACATGTTATTATGAATGTTACTAGATACTACATATATACTTACATCATGTATATATTACATGTTATTATGAATGTTACTACATTACATATATACTTACATCATGTATATATTACATGTTATTATGAATGTTACTACATGACATATATACTTACATCATGTATATATTACATGTTATTATGAATGTTACTACATTACATCTATAATTACATCATGTATATATTACATGTTATTATGAATGTTACTACATGACATATATACTTACATCATGTATATATTACATGTTATTATGAATGTTACTACATTACATCTATAATTACATCATGTATATATTACATGTTATTATGAATGTTACTACATGACATATATACTTACATCATGTATATATTACATGTTATTATGAATGTTACTACATGACATATATACTTACATCATGTATATATTACATGTTATTATGAATGTTACTACATGACATATATACTTACATCATGTATATATTACATGTCATTATGAATGTTACTACATGCCATATATACTTACATCATGTATATATTACATGTTATTATGAATGTTACTACATGACATATATACTTACATCATGTATATATTAAATGTTATTATGAATGTTACTACATGACATATATACTTACATCATGTATATATTACATGTTATTATGAATGTTACTACATTACATATATATTTACATCATGTATATATTAAATGTTATTATGAATGTTACTACATGACATATATACTTACATCATGTATATATTACATGTTATTATGAATGTTACTACATGACATATATACTTACATCATGTATATATTACATGTTATTATGAATGTTACTAGATACTACATATATACTTACATCATGTATATATTACATGTTATTATGAATGTTACTACATTACATATATACTTATATCATGTATATATTACATGTTATTATGAATGTTACTACATTACATATATACTTACATCATGTATATATTACATGTTATTATGAATGTTACTAGATACAACATATATACTTACATCATGTATATATTACATGTTATTATGAATGTTACTACATTACATACATACTTACATCATGTATATATTACATGTTATTATGAATGTTACTACATTACATATATACTTACATCATGTATATATTACATGTTATTATGAATGTTACTAGATACTACATATATACTTACATCATGTATATATTACATGTTATTATGAATGTTACTACATTACATATATACTTACATCATGTATATATTACATGTTATTATGAATGTTACTACATGACATATATACTTACATCATGTATATATTACATGTTATTATGAATGTTACTACATTACATCTATAATTACATCATGTATATATTACATGTTATTATGAATGTTACTACATGACATATATACTTACATCATGTATATATTACATGTTATTATGAATGTTACTACATGACATATATACTTACATCATGTATATATTACATGTTATTATGAATGTTACTACATGACATATATACTTACATCATGTATATATTACATATTATTATGAATGTTACTACATTACATATATATTTACATCATGTATATATTAAATGTTATTATGAACGTTACTACATTGCTTATATACTTATAGCGTGTGTATAAAATATTTTTGGAACGCTTTATAGGCGACGAACGTTGGTTACATTGTTAGCTGATTTTTGCAAGCGTTTATTTACGACTTAGAATGCATAAACTAAGAAAAACACGTGATAATATACTGGAGAGGCTAACTAGCTTAGATGCTAACATGAAAACAAGAAACAAAAACGACAATTTGACCTTGTTCAAACTTCATTAAACACTCAAATACAAATAATATGGCCCTTAAGAAGTCAACACAATAATTTCTTTTGCCAAGAATTATTTTTTCCAAAATAAAACTCGATTGAAAGATTGCGTGATTCAGCCAGGTTAGCATCAACCGCTAGCTAACTATTGGCTGCTACGTTGGTGAGCTACGACGCAGCTAAAAAAACGAAACAAAAAACGATTCCTTGGCAATTTTCTGACGGGGTTGGAACTCATTTCCGGCAAGAAGTTTTTTCAAAATAAAACTCGGCTGAAAGATCGCGTAATTCAGCCAGGTTAGCATCAACCGCTAACTAACTATTAGCTGCTACGTTGGCGAGCTACGACGCAGCTAAAAAAAACGAAACAAAAAAAACGATTCCTAGGCAAATTTCCGACGGGGTCGGAACTCATTTCAGGCAAGAAGTTTTTTCAAAATAAAACTCGGTTGAAAGATTGCGTGATTCAGCCAGGTTAGCATCAACCGCTAACTAACTATTAGCTGCTATGTTGGCGAGCTACGACGCAGCTAAAAAAACGAAACAAAAAACGATTCCAAGGCAATTTTCTGACGGGGTCGGAACTCATTTCCGGCAAGAAGTTTTTTCAAAATAAAACTCGGTTGAAAGATTGCGTAATTCAGCCAGGTTAGCATCAACCGCTAACTAACTATTGGCTGCTACGTTGGCGAGCTATGATGCAGCTAAAAAAAAACTAAACAAAAAAATGATTCCTAGACAACTTTAAGACGGGGTCGGAACTCGTTTCCGGCAAGAAGTTTTTTCAAAATAAAACTCGGTTGAAAGATTTCAGTGTGTGTATATAAGTACTTTTGAGGACGTTCAATGGTAATAAGGGTAACATCGTTACATCCCTAATCTGAACCTGCACATTTGACGCTAATGCTAGCTGCCAGCGGCGTAATTCAACCAGATTAGCATCAACCGCTAGCCAACTATTAGCTGACTCATTTCCAGTAAGAAATTTTTTCAAAATAAAACTCGGTTGAAAGATTTCAGTGTGTGTATAGAAGTACTAGCTGCTAGCGGCGTAATTCAGCCAGGTTAGCATCAACCGCTAGCTACCTATTAGCTAACTCATTTTCGGCAAGAATTGTTTTCAAAATAAAACTCGGTTGAAAGATTTCAGTGTGTGTATATAAGTACTTTTTGAGGACGTTCAACGGTAATAAGGGTAACATCGTTACATCCCTAATCTGCACCCGCACATTTGACGCTAATGCTAGCTGCTAGCGGCGTAATTCAGCCAGGTTAGCATCAACCGCTAACTAACTATTAGCTGCTATGTTGGCGAGCTACGACGCAGCTAAAAAAACGAAACAAAAAAAATGATTCCTAGGCAAATTTCCGACGGGGTCGGAACTCATTTCAGGCAAGAAGTTTTTTCAAAATAAAACTCGGTTGAAAGATTGCGTAATTCAGCCAGGTTAGCATCAACCGCTAGCTAACTATTGGCTGCTACGTTGGCGAGCTACGACGCAGCTAAAAAAAAAACGAAACAAAAAAACGATTCCTAGGCAACTTTCCGACGGGGTCGGAACTCATTTCCGGCAAGAAATTTTTTCAAAATAAAACTCGGTTGAAAGATTTCAGTGTGTGTATATAAGTACTTTTGAGGACGTTCAACGGTAATAAGGGTAACATCGTTACATCCCTAATCTGAACCTGCACATTTGATGCTAATGCTAGCTGCTAGCGGCGCAATTCAGCCAGGTTAGCATCAACCGCTAACTAACTATTAGCTGCTACGTTGGCGAGCTACGACGCAGCTAAAAAAACGAAACAAAAAAAATTATTCCTAGACAACTTTCCGACGGGGTCGGAACTCGTTTCCGGCAAGAAGTTTTTTCAAAATAAAACTCGGTTGAAAGATTGCGTAATTCAACCAGGTTAGCATCAACCGCTAGCTAACTATTGGCTGCTACGTTGGCGAGCTACGACGCAGCTAAAAAAAAACGAAACAAAAAAACGATTCCTAGGCAACTTTCCGACGGGGTCGGAACTCATTTCAGGCAAGAAGTTTTTCATGAAGATCGGAATAAAAGTGCGGATACAACATTTTATTTTCGCTTTTGGTCATTACAGTCAAGTCACAGAGATGTTTTTGGCCGACTGCAAATGTAAACTTTCATTTCCTTAGGCAGAAATTCCCAGATTTGTCGGTTTTTTTTAAGTAAAGCTGCAAGATTCCTCGGTAGTGAAAAAGAGCGCAAGGCCATGGAGAGATAAGAACATTCATCCAAAACTGGTCCCTCGGAGGAAGTCTTTAGAAGGACTCTGGTGTCATTGGTAGCCCAGGGCGGAGGCGGATCCGAGTCTTTGGTTGTAGAAGGCGTAATGCGGGTAGTACGGGCTGGTGGCGGGCAGAGAGTGCAGCGACACGGAGGTGGGTCCGGGCGGGAAATGGACCTTGCTGTAGGGGTGGTAGCGGGCTAGTCCCAGGCCCGGCGGCGCTCTGAGCAAGGAGCCCGGCCCGCTCATGTGGGGGAGGTGCAGGTGGCAGGGAGAAGGTCCCGACGACGAGACGGCCAGCATCTTGGCGTCCATGTCCGCAGTGGCCGTCGTGTGCATGCGCAGGTGAGCCAGGAGCTCGTCCGACATGGCGAAGCGTTTGTCGCAGGGACCCCCGGCCGAGACCCAGTTGCAGGCGTGGGGAAGCGGGTCGTTGGGCAGCATGTAGCCGTACGAGTACAAAGGGTGGGCGAGAGCGGACGCTCCGCCGTGGTGTAGGGGGTGCAGCGGGTGGGAGGGATACACCAAGGGGAAACCGGACTTGAGGGCGGAGGACTCGTGGATGCAGGAGTGGTAGCTGAGACAGTAGGGGTCCCGGCATAGACCCTGCATGAAGGAGGGCGGGGAGGCCCTCGTGAGAGGGCTGGAGCTCGGATGCTTCCCAGGGACGCCCATACTTCCCAGGCCAGACTTGTCCAAACCGGGAACCAACGAGGGCGGGTAGCTGGCGTACGCCCCGGCCACGGACCCGTGGTAGCCCAAATTGGACGAGGTAAGCGGGTAGAGCGCCTTGTAAGGAGAAACGGGCACCGACTCCGGCTTGTCGACCACGGAGCCGCCGTCCGAGCTGCCGGTGCTGCAGTTGGCGCTGGCCCGAGCGCGGCTGGAGTTGGCCAGGTGCGGACCCTCCGGGGGCGACTTGCTTGCCTCCGCGTCTTTTTTGCCTCCGCCCGGGCTGTCCGGGTCGCAACCGCTGCTTGGCGTGTGGGCGCGCGCCTGGGGCGTCCTCGCCACCGGACTGTTTGACGGGGTTGCTCTGCCGGCTGCGGGGCTGGGGGAGGAGGAGTGGGGAGCGGTATTCCCGTTATTGCTGACTACCCTTAATCCTCCCTTTTCCAAGCCGCCGCTTACACGGTCTCTGTCCCCGCCGCCCCCGCCGCCGCCCCCGCCGCCCCCGCCTTTGAGGTAAGGCTTGAAGCCGGACTTGTCCTCCGAGAGGGGGCGCTGTTCTCCCAGTTTCAAGCTGGAAAGGGACGAACGACCCCCGGCGTCCTTCTCTTTGTGCTTGGAGGAGGACGGGGGATCGGACTTTCCGATCTGAGAGCAGGTCTGAGCGAGAAGGGCCAGCGGACTCTTCTTGGCATCCAGCTGTCAGAAAAAACAACATTTAGCATTTTTCATCACAAGTAGAGAAATGTGTGATTTTATCAGGGTTGCCCAGAAAAAAACTATTCACATTTTTATTTATTTCGATTCTGAATCGATTCATAATTTTCAAGAATAGGTCAAAAAAATGTTTTTTAAAGAACACATTTTTTTCAATATATTTTTAGCCCACATTTAAACAATTTAAAAAAGGTTTTTATTATCATTTACACAGCAAATAATATATTGTGAGTATCGGTTTCAATCCAGATTCTGAATCAAATTGAATATTGACTTCTTGTAAGATTCACATCCATAAGTTTTATTGAAAGCAAAAAAAAAGGTTTGAAAACAAAATTAATTTAAAATTAAATTTAAAAAAAAAAAAAATATATATATATATATATATATATATATTTTTTTTTTTTTTTTTTTTTTTCAAACCCAAAAAATATTTTGGTGACAAATCGTTTTTGGTTTTTTTAACTTTCACTCTGAACACATTTGGAGGGAAAACGCCATGAGGGGTGGACAAACCTGACCAATCAAAACATATTGTTGGAAGAGGCCCCGCCCACAAGATTTTTAAGTTGAGTCACAACCTAAAAAAACTAAAAAAAAAAAAACAGATTTATATCTGATTTTTTTTTAAGAAACTTTTTTTTTTCTTCCAAATCAATTTATTTACAAGTTTCAAATCCATTTTCTTGTTGCAAATCACCTGACCAATAAAAACCCTTTGTTGGAAGAGGCCCCGCCCACAGGATTTTTAAGTTAAGTTAAGTCATAACCCAAAAAAACGATTTGTATCTGATTTTTGTTTAAAAATATTTTTTTCCCGAAATCAATTTATTTACAAGTTTCGAATCCATTTTCTTGTTGCAAATCACCTGACCAATAAAAACAAATTATTGGAAGAGGCCCCGCCCACAAGATTTTTAAGTTGAGTCACAACCTAAAAAAACTAAAAAAAAAAAAACAGATTTTTATCAGATTTTTTTTTAAGAAACATTTTTTTTTCTTCCAAATCAATTTATTTACAAGTTTCAAATCCATTTTCTTGTTGCAAATCACCTGACCAATAAAAACCCTTTGTTGGAAGAGGCCCCGCCCACAGGATTTTTAAGTTAAGTTAAGTCATAACCCAAAAAAACGATTTGTATCTGATTTTTGTTTAAAAATGTTTTTTTTCCGAAATAAATTTATTTACAAGTTTCGAATCCATTTTCTTCTTGCAAATCACCGGACCAATAAAAACAAATTATTGGAAGAGGCCCCGCCCACAATATTTTTAAGTTGAGTCACAACCCAAAAAAACTAAACAAAAAAACTGATTTTTATCTGATTTTTGTTTAAAAACTTTTTTTTTCTCTTGCAAATCAATTTATTTACAAGTTTCAAATCCATTTTCCTGATGCAAATCACCTGACCAATAAAAACACATTGTTGGAAGAGGCCCCGCCCACAAATATTTTAAGTTGAGTCACATGTGGATCAATAAAGTTTGTCTAAGTATAAGTCTAACCCCCCCAAAAAACAATTTGTATCCGACTTTTGTTTAAAATTTTGTTTTCCCCAAATCAATTTATTTACAAGTTTCAAATCCATTTTCTTGTTGCAAATCACCTGACCAATAAAAACCCTTTGTTGGAAGAGGCCCCGCCCACAGGATTTTTAAGTTTAGTCATAACCCCAAAAAAAAGATTTGTATCTGATTTTTGTTTAAAAATGTTTTTTTTCCAAAATCAATTTATTTACAAGTTTCGAATCCATTTTCTTCTTGCAAATCACCGGACCAATAAAAACAAATTATTGGAAGAGGCCCCGCCCACAAGATTTTTAAGTTGAGTCACAACCCAAAAAAACTAAACAAAAAAAACAGATTTTTATCTGATTTTTGTTTCAAAACTTTTTTTTTCTCTTGCAAATCAATTTATTTACAAGTTTCAAATCCATTTTCCTGATGCAAATCACCTGACCAATAAAAACACATTGTTGGAAGAGGCCCCGCCCACAAATATTTTAAGTTGAGTCACATGTGGCTCAATAAAGTTTGTCTAAGTATAAGTCTAACCCCCCAAAAAAACAATTTGTATCCGATTTTTGTTTAAAAAATTTGTTTTCCCCAAATCAATTTATTTACAAGTTTCAAATTAATTTTCTTGATGCAAATCACCTGACCAATAAAAAAAATTATTGGAAGAGGCCCCACCCACAAGATTTTTAAGTTGAGTGATAACCCCCCAAAAAAAGATTTGTATCTGATTTTTGTTTAAAAACTTTTTTTCCCCAAATCAATTTTCTGTTACAGATAACTTGACCAATAAAAAGAGGCCCCGCCCACAAGATTTTAAGTTGAGTCATAACAAAAAAAAGGAAAAAAGATTTGTATCTGATTTCTGTTTAATATATATATATATATATATATATATATATATATATATATATATATATATATATATATATATATATATATATATATATATATTATTTTTATTTTTTTTTAAATGCATTTTCTTTGTTGGAGAAGCCCCGCCCACAAAATGTTTAAGTTGAGTCACAACCCCCTAAACAAATTATTTGTATCCGTTTTTTTTGTTTTTTTTAATGTTTTTTTTCTTCCCCAAAGCAATTTATTTACAAGTTTCAAATCCATGTTCTTGTTGCAAATCACCTGACCAATAAAAACACATTGTTGGAAGAGGCCCCGCCCACAAGATTTTTAAGTTGACTCATAACCAAAGAAAAACAAAAAACGATTTGTATCTGATTTCTGTTTGAAAAAAAATAAAAAAATAAAAATATATATATATTATTTATTAATTTTTTTTTCAAATCAATTTTCTTGTTGCAAATCACCTGACCAATAAAAACCCTTTGTTAGAAGAGGCCCCGCCCACAGGATTTTTAAGTTAAGTTAAGTCATAACCCAAAAAAACGATTTGTATCTGATTTTTGTTTAAAAATGTTTTTTTTCCAAAATCAATTTATTTACAAGTTTCGAATCCATTTTTTTCTTGCAAATCACCTGACCAATAAAAAAAAATTATTGGAAGAGGCCCCGCCCACAATATTTTTAAGTTGAGTCACAACCCAAAAAAACTAAACAAAAAAAACAGATTTTTATCTGATTTTTGTTTCAAAACTTTTTTTTTCTCTTGCAAATCAATTTATTTACAAGTTTCAAATCCATTTTCCTGATGCAAATCACCTGACCAATAAAAACACATTGTTGGAAGAGGCCCCGCCCACAAATATTTTAAGTTGAGTCACATGTGGCTCAATAAAGTTTGTCTAAGTATAAGTCTAACCCCCCAAAAAAACAATTTGTATCCGATTTTTGTTTAAAAAATTTGTTTTCCCCAAATCAATTTATTTACAAGTTTCAAATTAATTTTCTTGATGCAAATCACCTGACCAATAAAAAAAATTATTGGAAGAGGCCCCACCCACAAGATTTTTAAGTTGAGTGATAACCCCCCAAAAAAAGATTTGTATCTGATTTTTGTTTAAAAACTTTTTTTCCCCAAATCAATTTTCTGTTACAGATAACTTGACCAATAAAAAGAGGCCCCGCCCACAAGATTTTAAGTTGAGTCATAACAAAAAAAAGGAAAAAAGATTTGTATCTGATTTCTGTTTAATATATATATATATATATATATATATATATATATATATATATATATATATATATATATATATATATATATATATATATATATTTATTTTTATTTTTTTTTAAATGCATTTTCTTTGTTGGAGAAGCCCCGCCCACAAAATGTTTAAGTTGAGTCACAACCCCCTAAACAAATTATTTGTATCCGTTTTTTTTGTTTTTTTTAATGTTTTTTTTCTTCCCCAAAGCAATTTATTTACAAGTTTCAAATCCATGTTCTTGTTGCAAATCACCTGACCAATAAAAACACATTGTTGGAAGAGGCCCCGCCCACAAGATTTTTAAGTTGACTCATAACCAAAGAAAAACAAAAAACGATTTGTATCTGATTTCTGTTTGAAAAAAAATAAAAAAATAAAAATATATATATATTATTTATTAATTTTTTTTTCAAATCAATTTTCTTGTTGCAAATCACCTGACCAATAAAAACCCTTTGTTAGAAGAGGCCCCGCCCACAAAATGTTTAAGTTGCGTCACAACCCCCTAAAAAATTATTTGTATCCGATTTTCTTTTTTTAAATGTTTTTTTCCCCCCCAAATCAATTTATTTACAAGTTTCAAATCCATTTTCTTGTTGAAAATCACCTGACCAATATTTACAAATTATTGGAAGAGGCCCCGCCCACAATATTTTTAAGTTGAGTCATAACTCAAAAAAAACGATTTGCATTACATTTTTGTGTATAAATATTTTTCAACATAATACGCTAAAATCTTTTTTTTTTTTTATTAATTTTTGAAAAAACAAATAAACGCCTTGTATTTTTTTAGACATACTTTATTTTTCTTCATATATTATCCGCTGTATAACTAGAGAGGCGTAATACAACACCTCCATAAGAAAAACAACAAAATAAAGATATTTTTGGAAGAGGCCCCGCCCACAATATTTTAAAGTTGAGTCATAACCCCCCAAAAAACAATTTGTATCTGATTTTGTTTAAAAATTAAATTTTTCCCCAAATCAATTTATTTACAAGTTTCAAATCCATGTTCTTGTTGCAAATCACCTGACCAATAAAAACACTTTGTTAGAAGAGGCCCCGCCCACAAGATTTTTAAGTTGAGTCATAACCAAAGAAAAACAAGAAACGATTTGTATCTGATTTCTGTTAAAAAAAAGAAAATAATATATATATATAATATATATATATATATATATATATATATATACACATACATACATATATATATATATTTATTTTTATTTTTTTTCAAATCCATTTTCTTGTTGCAAATCACCTGACCAATAAAAACACTTTGTTGGAAGAGGCCCCGCCCACAAAATGTTTAAGTTGCGTCACAACCCCCTAAAAAATGATTTGTATCCGATTTTCTTTTTTTAAATGTTTTTTTCCCCCCCAAATCAATTTATTTACAAGTTTCAAATCCATTTTCTTGTTGCAAATCACCTGACCAATATTTACAAATTATTGGAAGAGGCCCCGCCCACAATATTTTTAAGTTGAGTCATAACTAAAAAAAAAACGATTTGCATCCGATTTTTGTGTATAAATATTTTTTAACATAATACGCTAAAATCTTTTTTTTTTAAATTAATTTTTGAAAAAACAAATAAACGCCTTATATTTTTTTTAGACATAATATATGAAGAAAAATAAAGTATCAGCTGTATAACTAGAGAGGCGTAATACAACACCTCCATAAGAAAAACAACAAAATAAAGATGTTGTTGGAAGAGGCCCCGCCCACAATATTTTAAAGTTGAGTCATAACCCCCCAAAAAACAATTTGTATCTGATTTTGTTTAAAAATTAAATTTTTCCCCAAATCAATTTATTTACAAGTTTCAAATCCATGTTCTTGTTGCAAATCACCTGACCAATAAAAACACTTTGTTAGAAGAGGCCCCGCCCACAAGATTTTTAAGTTGAGTCATAACCAAAGAAAAACAAGAAACGATTTGTATCTGATTTCTGTTAAAAAAAAGAAAATAATATATATATATAATATATATATATATATATATATATATATATACACATACATACATATATATATATTTTTATTTTTATTTTTTTTCAAATCCATTTTCTTGTTGCAAATCACCTGACCAATAAAAACACTTTGTTAGAAGAGGCCCCGCCCACAAAATGTTTAAGTTGCGTCACATCCCCCTAAAAAATGATTTGTATCCGATTTTCTTTTTTTTAATGTTTTTTTTCCCCCCCAAATCAATTTATTTACAAGTTTCAAATCCATTTTCTTGTTGCAAATCACCTGACCAATATTTACAAATTATTGGAAGAGGCCCCGCCCACAATATTTTTAAGTTGAGTCATAACTAAAAAAAACCGATTTGCATCCGATTTTTGTGTATAAATATTTTTTAACATAATACGCTAAAATCTTTTTTTTTTAATTAATTTTTGAAAAAACAAATAAACGCCTTATATTTTTTTTAGACATACTTCATTTTTCTTCATATATTATCCGCTGTATAACTAGAGAGGCGTAATACAACACCTCCATAAGAAAAATAACAAAATAAAGATGTTGTTGGAAGAGGCCCCGCCCACAAGATTTTTAAGTTGAGTCACAACCCAAAAAAACTAAACAAAAAAAACAGATTTTTATCTGATTTTTGTTTAAAAACTTTTTTTTTCTCTTGCAAATCAATTTATTTACAAGTTTCAAATCCATTTTCCTGATGCAAATCACCTGACCAATAAAAACACATTGTTGGAAGAGGCCCTGCCCACAAATATTTTAAGTTGAGTCACATGTGGATCAATAAAGTTTGTCTAAGTATAAGTCTAACCCCCCAAAAAAACAATTTGTATCCGATTTTTGTTTAAAAAATTTGTTTTCCCCAAATCAATTTATTTACAAGTTTCAAATTCATTTTCTTGATGCAAATCACCTGACCAATAAAAAAAAATTATTGGAAGAGGCCCCGCCCACAAGATTTGTAAGTTGAGCGATAACCCCGAAAAAACGATTTGTATCTGATTTTTGTTTAAAAACGTTTTTTCCCCAAATCAATTTCCTGTTACAGATAACTTGACCAATAAAAATATATTGTTGGAAGAGGCCCCGCCCACAAGATTTTAAGTTGAGTCATAACCAAAAAAAACTAATGATTTGTATCTGATTTCTGTTTAATATATATATATATATATATATATATATATATATATATATATATACCGTATGTATATATATATATATATATATATATATATATATTTTAAATGCATTTTCTTGTTGCAAATCACCTGACCAATAAAAACACTTTGTTGGAGAAGCCCCGCCCACAAAATGTTTACGTTGCGTCACAACACCCTAAACAAATTATTTGTATCCGTTTTTTTTGGGTTTTTTTATGGGTTTTTTTCACCCCAAAGCAATTTATTTACACGTTTTTCTTGCAAATCACCTGACCAATAAAAACACATTGTTGGAAGAGGCCCCGCCCACAAGATTTTTAAGTTGACTCATAACCAAAGAAAAACAAAAAACGATTTGTATCTGATTTCTGTTTGAAAAAAAAAATTTAAAAAAATAAATATATATATATTATTTATTAATTTATTTTTTCAAATCAATTTTCTTGTTGCAAATCACCTGACCAATAAAAACACTTTGTTAGAAGAGGCCCCGCCCACAAAATGTTTAAGTTGCGTCACATCCCCCTAAAAAATGATTTGTATCCGATTTTCTTTTTTTTAATGTTTTTTTTTCCCCCCAAATCAATTTATTTACAAGTTTCAAATCCATTTTCTTGTTGCAAATCACCTGACCAATATTTACAAATTATTGGAAGAGGCCCCGCCCACAATATTTTTAAGTTGAGTCATAACTAAAAAAAAAACGATTTGCATCCGATTTTTGTGTATAAATATTTTTTAACATAATACGCTAAAATCTTTTTTTTTAAATTAATTTTTGAAAAAACAAATAAACGCCTTATATATTTTTTAGACATAATATATGAAGAAAAATAAAGTATCAGCTGTATAACTAGAGAGGCGTAATACAACACCTCCATAAGAAAAACAACAAAATAAAGTTGTTGGAAGAAGCCCCGCCCACAATATTTTAAAGTTGAGTCATAACCCCCAAAAAACAATTTGTATCTGATTTTGTTTAAAAAATATTTTTTTCCCCCAAATCAATTTATTTACAAGTTTCAAATCCATGTTCTTGTTGCAAATCACCTGACCAATAAAAACACTTTGTTAGAAGAGGCCCCGCCCACAAGATTTTTAAGTCGAGTCATAACCAAAGAAAAACAAGAAACGATTTGTATCTGATTTCTGTTAAAAAAAAGAAAAGAATATATATATATATACATACATATATATATATATATATATATTTTATTTTTTATTTTTTTTCAAATCCATTTTCTTGTTGCAAATCACCTGACCAATAAAAACACTTTGTTAGAAGAGGCCCCGCCCACAAAATGTTTAAGTTGCGTCACAACCCCCTAAAAAAATTATTTGCATCCGATTTTCTTTTTTATGTTTTTTTTCCCCCAAATCAATTTATTTACAAGTTTCAAATCCATTTTCTTGTTGAAAATCACCTGACCAATAAAAAAAAATTATTGGAAGAGGCCCCGCCCACAATATTTTTAAGTTGAGTCATAACTCAAAAAAAACGATTTGCATTAGATTTTTGTGTATAAATATTTTTTTACATAATACGCTAAAATCTTTTTTTTTTTATTAATTTTTGAAAAAACAAATAAACGCCTTATATTTTTTTTAGACATAATATATGAAGAAAAATAAAGTATCAGCTGTATAACTAGAGAGGCGTAATACAACACCTCCATAAGAAAAACAACAAAATAAAGTTGTTGGAAGAAGCCCCGCCCACAATATTTTAAAGTTGAGTCATAACCCCCCAAAAAACAATTTGTATCTGATTTTGTTTAAAAAATATTTTTTTCCCCAAATCAATTTATTTACAAGTTTCAAATCCATTTTCTTGTTGCAAATCACCTGACCAATAAAAACACTTTGTTAGAAGAGGCCCCGCCCACAAGATTTTTAAGTCGAGTCATAACCAAAGAAAAACAAGAAACGATTTGTATCTGATTTCTGTTAAAAAAAGAAAATAATATATATATATATACATATATATATATATATATATATATATATATATATATATATATATATTATTATTATTTTTTTTTTTCAAATCCATTTTCTTGTTGCAAATCACCTGACCAATAAAAACACTTTGTTAGAAGAGGCCCCGCCCACAAGATTTTTAAGTTGAGTCATAACCAAAGAAAAACAAAAAACGATTTGTATCTGATTTCTGTTTAAAAAAAAAATTAAAAAAAATAAAAATGTATATATATATATATATATATTTTTTTTTTTTCAAATCCATTTTCTTGTTGCAAATCACCTGACCAATAAAAACACTTTGTTAGAAGAGGCCCCGCCCACAAAATGTTTAAGTTGCGTCACAACCCCCTAAAAAAATTATTTGTATCCGATTTTCTTTCTTTTTTTTTTATGTTTTTTTTCCCCCAAATCAATTTATTTACAAGTTTCAAATCAATTTTCTTGTTGAAAATCACGTGACCAATAAAAACAAATTATTGGAAGAGGCCCCGCCCACAATATTTTTAAGTTGAGTCATAACTCAAAAAAAACGATTTGCATTAGATTTTTGTGTATAAATATTTTTTTACATAATACGCTAATTAATTTTTGAAAAAACAAATAAACGCCTTATATATTTTTTTAAACATACTTTATTTTTCTTCATATATTATCCGCTGTATAACTAGAGAGGCGTAATACAACACCTCCATAAGAAAAACAACAAAATAAAGATATTTTTGGAAGAGGCCCCGCCCACAATATTTTAAAGTTGAGTCATAACCCCCCAAAAAACAATTTGTATCTGATTTTGTTTAAAACTTAAATTTTTCCCCAAATCAATTTATTTACAAGTTTCAAATCCATGTTCTTGTTGCAAATCACCTGACCAATAAAAACACTTTGTTAGAAGAGGCCCCGCCCACAAGATTTTTAAATCGAGTCATAACCAAAGAAAAACAAGAAACGATTTGTATCTGATTTCTGTTAAAAAAAGAAAAGAATATATATATATATACATATATATATATATATATTTATTTATTTTTTTTCAAATCCATTTTCTTGTTGCAAATCACCTGACCAATAAAAACACTTTGTTAGAAGAGGCCCCGCCCACAAAATGTTTAAGTTGCGTCACAACCCCCTAAAAAAATTATTTGTATCCGATTTTCTTTTTTTCTTTTTTAATGTTTTTTTCCCCCCAAATCAATTTATTTACAAGTTTCAAATCAATTTTCTTGTTGAAAATCACGTGACCAATAAAAACAAATTATTGGAAGAGGCCCCGCCCACAATATTTTTAAGTTGAGTCATAACTCAAAAAAAACGATTTGCATTAGATTTTTGTGTATAAATATTTTTTTACATAATACGCTAAAATCTTTTTTTTTTTTTTTAGTTTTTCAAAAAAACAAATAAACGCCTTATATTTTTTTAAACATACTTTATTTTTCTTCATATATTATCCGCTGTGTAACTAGAGAGGCGTAATACAACACCTCCATAAGAAAAACAACAAGATAGTAGCACTTTTCACCATTAAAAGGGAATTTTAAAGCCGCTTTTAAAGGTCGATGCGTGGCAGCACAGCCCAATAAAACCCCGCCGAACACTCGGCGTGGGTGTTCGTAACCCGAAAGCAAACTAATAATAACGCCACCATGTACCTCGATGCTGATAGGCGCCGGCGTTAACGGTTGTAAATATTCCGGGTGGAGCAAGTGTCCGGTGTGCGCCGTCAACATGTTGATCATGCGGATCGGAATCCTCCTCGACTGCCGAATCGGATCCTGCGGGGTCAGGAGGACGGAACCGGTTCGCTCGCCGAGCTCGACCCGCCTGTTAGTGACTGGACGCGGCGGGAGATCTTTCATCTGGGTTGTTGTAATCCATTAGAGTCCGGTTCCGTTCACGGGAGGAGAAAAAAAGACAAAACAAACATTAAAAAAAAAACCAGTCCCGGGGAAAAAGACGGTGTCTACTTCTTCTTCATGGCGGCCTGGTGTCGGACCGGTTGCGTCAGAACGGTTCCGAAGTGGCCCACTTCCGTGTGTGCGCCGCGCGACTCTGGCAGCTGTGCTGCGCAACACTCACTTCAAAGAGAGAGGCGAGGCTGCATGGCTAATGAGGGGGGCGGGGCACGCGGCAAGGAGGCGGGGCTTACGTCACAATGGCGGCCGGTTTGTTTACATGTTTGCTACTCCTTCAACTTACTTTTTCAAATGGACTTTTAAAATACATTTTTGAATGATTCGCAACACTCCAAAAATATTTGGAAACATTTTTTTAATGAAAAAAATAAATAAATACATATATATTTTTTTTTTAAACAAACTCCAATATTGTTTTTAAATAAAGAAATACAATCATATACGGACTGTATCCCTGCAGACTGTATTGATATTCATTGATGTATAGTGTATATATTCTGTATTTATGTAGATTTAATTAAAAAAATTAAAACATTTTTTTTTTTTTTTTCTTGTGCGGCCCGGTATCAATCGGTCCGCGGCCCGGTGGTTGGGGACCACTGATGTAGAGGATCTTTGACTAGTGCTGTGTTTAAGAAGCAGCAGAGTGTTCTTGTTTTCACGTAGAGGATCTTTGACTAGTGCTGCGTTTAAGAAGCAGCAAAGTGTTCTTGTTGTCACGTAGAGGATCTTTGACTAGTGCTGCGTTTAAGAAGCAGCAGAGTGTGCTTGTTGTTACGTAGAGGATCTTTGACTAGTGCTGTGTTTAAGAAGCAGCAGCGTGTGCGTGTTGTCACGTAGAGGATCTTTGACTAGTGCTGCGTTTAAGAAGCAGCAAAGTGTGCATGTTGTCACGTAGAGGATCTTTGACTAGTGCTGTGTTTAAGAAGCAGCAGAGTGTGCATGTTGTCACGTAGAGGATCTTTGACTAGTGCTGTGTTTAAGAAGCAGCAGAGTGTGCGTGTTGTTACGTAGAGGATATTTGACTAGTGCTGTGTTTAAGAAGCAGCAGAGTGTGCGTGTTGTTACGTAGAGGATCTTTGACTAGTGCTGTGTTTAAGAAGCAGCAGAGTGTGCTTGTTGTTACGTAGAGGATCTTTGACTAGTGCTGTGTTTAAGAAGCAGCAGAGTGTGCGTGTTGTTACGTAGAGGATCTTTGACTAGTGCTGTGTTTAAGAAGCAGCAGAGTGTGCGTGCTGTTACGTAGAGGATCTTTGACTAGTGCTGTGTTTAAGAAGCAGCAGAGTGTGCTTGTTGTTACGTAGAGGATCTTTGACTAGTGCTGCGTTTAAGAAGCAGCAGAGTGTTCTTGTTGTCACATAGAGGATCTTTGACTTGTGTTGTGTTTAAGAAATAGCAAAGTGTGCTTGTTGTCACGTAGAGGATCTTTGACTAGTGCTGTGTTTAAGAAGCAGCAGAGTGTGCATGTTGTCACATAGAAGATCTTTGACTAGTGCTGTGTTTAAGAAGCAGCAGAGTGGGCATGTTGTCACGTTGAGGATCTTTGACTATTGCTGTTTTTAAGAAGCAGCAGTGTGCTTGTTGTTACGTAGAGGATCTTTGACTAGTGCTATGTTTAAGAAGCAGCAGTTGTCTTGTTGTCACATAGAGGATCTTTGACTAGTGCTGTGTTCAAGAAACAGCAGAGTGTGTTCTTGTTGTCACGTAGAGGATCTTTGACTAGTGCTGTGTTTAAGAAGCAGCAGAGTGGGCATGTTGTCACGTAGAGGATCTTTGACTAGTGCTGTGTTTAAGAAGCAGCAGAGTGTGTTCATGTTGTCACATAGAGGATCTTTGATTACTGCTGTGGTTAAGAAACGTGTACCTAAAAACAGCAAAAACCTCCTGTCACATAGAGAATATTTGACTAGTGCTGTGTTGAAGAAGTAGGTCCCTAAAAACAGGAGAACGCTCTTGTCACATAGATGATCTTTGACTTGTGTTGTTTTTTCCGTAGTAGGTACTTTAAAACAGCAGGAAGCTCCTGTCACATAGATGATCTTTGACTTGTGTTTTTGCAGTAGCTACTAAACAGCAGAGAGCTCCTGTTATGTAGAGGATCTTTGACTAGTGCTGTGTTTAAGAAGCAGCAAAGTGTTCTTGTTGTCACGTAGAGGATCTTTGACTAGTGTTGTGTTTAAGAAGCAGCAGAGTGTTCTTGTTGTCACGTAGAGGATCTTTGACGAGTGTTGTGTTTAAGAAGCAGCAAAGTGTGCTTGTTGTCACATAGAGGATCTTTGACTAGTGCTGTGTTTAAGAAGCAGCGAAGTGTGCATGTTGTCACGTTGAGGATCTTTGACTAGTGCTGTGTTTAGAAGTAGGTCCCTAAAAACAGCAGAAAGCTCCTGTCACATAGATGATCTTTGACTTGTGTTTTTGCAGTAGCTACTAAACAGCAGAGAGCTCCTGTCACGTAGAGGATCTTTGACTAGTGCTGTGTTTAAGAAGCAGCAGAGTGTGCATTTTGTCACGTAGAGGATCTTTTACTAGTGCTGCGTTTAAGATGCAGCAGAGTGTGCATGTTGTCACGTAGAGGATCTTTGACTAGTGTTGTGTTTAAGAAGCAGCAGAGTGTGCTTGTTGTCACGTAGAGGATCTTTGACTAGTGTTGTGTTTAAGAAGCAGCAGAGTGTGCTTGTTGTCACGTAGAGGATCTTTGACTAGTGCTGTGTTTAAGAAGCAGCAGAGTGTGCATGTTGTCACGTAGAGGATCTTTGACTAGTGCTGTGTTTAAGAAGCAGCAGAGTGTGCTTGTTGTTACGTAGAGGATCTTTGACTAGTGCTGTGTTTAAGAAGCAGCAGAGTGGGCATGTTGTCACGTAGAGGATCTTTGACTAGTGCTGTGTTTAAGAAGCAACAAAGTGTGCTTGTTGTTACGTAGAGGATCTTTGACTAGTGCTGTGTTTAAGAAGCAGCAGCGTGTGCGTGTTGTCACGTAGAGGATCTTTGACTAGTGCTGTGTTTAAGAAGCAGCAGAGTGTGCATGTTGTCACGTAGAGGATCTTTGACTAGTGCTGTGTTTAAGAAGCAGCAGAGTGTGTTCATGTTGTCACATAGAGGATCTTTGATTACTGCTGTGGTTAAGAAACATGTACCTAAAAACAGCAAAAACCTCCTGTCACATAGAGAATCTTTGACTAGTGCTGTGTTTAAGAAGTAGGTCCCTAAAAACAGCAGAAAGCTCCTGTCACATAGAGGATCTTTGACTTGTGTTTTTGCAGTAGATACTTAAAAACAGCAGAGAGCTCCTGTCACGTAGAGGATCTTTGACTAGTGCTGTGTTTAAGAAGCAGCAGTGTGTGCATGTTGTCACGTAGAGGATCTTTGACTAGTGCTGTGTTTAAGAAGCAGCAGAGTGTGTTCATGTTGTCATGTAGAGGATCTTTGACTAGTGCTGTGTTTAAGAAGCAGCAGAGTGTGCATGTTGTCACGTAGAGGATCTTTGACTAGTGCTGTGTTTAAGAAGCAGCAAAGTGTGCTTGTTGTCACGTAGAGGATCTTTGACTAGTGCTGTGTTTAAGAAGCAGCGGAGTGTGCATGTTGTCACATAGAGGATCTTTGACTAGTGCTGCGTTTAAGAAGCAGCAGAGTGTGCTTGTTGTCACGTAGAGGATCTTTGACTAGTGCTGCGTTTAAGAAGCAGCAGAGTGTTTTCTTTTTGTCACGTAGAGGATCTTTGACTAGTGCTGTGTTTAAGAAGCAGCAGAGTGTGCTTGTTGTTACGTAGAGGATCTTTGACTCGTGTTGCGTTTAAGAAGCAGCAAAGTGTGCTTGTTGTCACATAGAGGATCTTTGACTCGTGTTGTGTTTAAGAAGCAGCAAAGTGTGCATGTTGTCACGTAGAGGATCTTTGACTAGTGCTGTGTTTAAGAAGCAGCAGAGTGTGCTTGTTGTTACGTAGAGGATCTTTGACTAGTGCTGTGTTAAAGAAGCAGCAGAGTGTGCTTGTTGTTACGTAGAGGATCTTTGACTAGTGCTGTGTTTAAGAAGCAGCAAAGTGTTCTTGTTGTCACGTAGAGGATCTTTGACTAGTGCTGCGTTTAAGAAGCAGCAAAGTGTGCTTGTTGTCACGTAGAGGATCTTTGACTAGTGCTGTGTTTAAGAAGCAGCAAAGTGTGCATGTTGTCACGTAGAGGATCTTTGACTAGTGCTGTGTTTAAGAAGCAGCAAAGTGTGCTTGTTGTCACGTAGATGATCTTTGACTAGTGCTGTGTTTAAGAAGCAGCAGAGTGTGCTTGTTGTTACGTAGAGGATCTTTGACTAGTGCTGTGTTTAAGAAGCAGCAGAGTGTGCTTGTTGTCACATAGAGGATCTTTGACTAGTGCTGTGTTTAAGAAGCAGCAGTGTGTGCATGTTGTCACATAGAGGATCTTTGATTACTGCTGTGGTTAAGAAACATGTACCTAAAAACAGCAAAAACCTCCTGTCACATAGAGAATCTTTGACTAGTGCTGTGTTGAAGAAGTAGGTCCCTAAAAACAGGAGAACGCTCTTGTCACATAGATGATCTTTGACTTGTGTTGTTTTTTCCGTAGTAGGTACTTTAAAACAGCAGGAAGCTCCTGTCACATAGATGATCTTTGACTTGTGTTTTTGCAGTAGCTACTTAAAAACAGCAGAGAGCTCCTGTCACGTAGAGGATCTTTGACTAGTGCTGTGTTTAAGAAGCAGCAAAGTGTTCTTGTTGTCACGTAGAGGATCTTTGACTAGTGTTGTGTTTAAGAAGCAGCAGAGTGTTCTTGTTGTCACGTAGAGGATCTTTGACGAGTGTTGTGTTTAAGAAGCAGCAAAGTGTGCTTGTTGTCACATAGAGGATCTTTGACTAGTGTTGTGTTTAAGAAGCAGCAAAGTGTGCATGTTGTCACGTAGAGGATCTTTGACTAGTGCTGTGTTTAAGAAGCAGCAAAGTGTGCATGTTGTTACGTAGAGGATCTTTGACTAGTGCTGTGTTTAAGAAGCAGCAGAGTGTGCTTGTTGTTACGTAGAGGATCTTTGACTAGTGCTGTGTTTAAGAAGCAGCAGAGTGTGCTTGTTGTTACGTAGAGGATCTTTGACTAGTGCTGTGTTTATGAAGCACCAGAGTGTTTTCTTTTTGTCACAAAGAGGATCTTTGACTAGTGCTGTGTTTAAGAAGCAGCAGAGTGTGCTTGTTGTTACGTAGAGGATCTTTGACTAGTGCTGTGTTTATGAAGCACCAGAGTGTTTTCTTTTTGTCACAAAGAGGATCTTTGACTAGTGCTGTGTTTAAGAAGCAGCAAAGTGTGCTTGTTGTTACGTAGAGGATCTTTGACTAGTGCTGTGTTTATGAAGCACCAGAGTGTTTTCTTTTTGTCACATAGAGGATCTTTGACTAGTGCTGTGTTTAAGAAGCAGCAAAGTGTGCTTGTTGTTACGTAGAGGATCTTTGACTAGTGCTGTGTTTAAGAAGCAGCAGTGTGTGCATGTTGTCACATAGAGGATCTTTGATTACTGCTGTGGTTAAGAAACATGTACCTAAAAACAGCAAAAACCTCCTGTCACATAGAGAATCTTTGACTAGTGCTGTGTTGAAGAAGTAGGTCCCTAAAAACAGGAGAACGCTCTTGTCACATAGATGATCTTTGACTTGTGTTGTTTTTTCCGTAGTAGGTACTTTAAAACAGCAGGAAGCTCCTGTCACATAGATGATCTTTGACTTGTGTTTTTGCAGTAGCTACTTAAAAACAGCAGAGAGCTCCTGTCACGTAGAGGATCTTTGACTAGTGCTGTGTTTAAGAAGCAGCAAAGTGTTCTTGTTGTCACGTAGAGGATCTTTGACTAGTGTTGTGTTTAAGAAGCAGCAGAGTGTTCTTGTTGTCACGTAGAGGATCTTTGACGAGTGTTGTGTTTAAGAAGCAGCAGAGTGTTCTTGTTGTCACGTAGAGGATCTTTGACGAGTGTTGTGTTTAAGAAGCAGCAAAGTGTGCTTGTTGTCACATAGAGGATCTTTGACTAGTGTTGTGTTTAAGAAGCAGCAAAGTGTGCATGTTGTCACGTAGAGGATCTTTGACTAGTGCTGTGTTTAAGAAGCAGCAAAGTGTGCATGTTGTTACGTAGAGGATCTTTGACTAGTGCTGTGTTTAAGAAGCAGCAGAGTGTGCTTGTTGTTACGTAGAGGATCTTTGACTAGTGCTGTGTTTAAGAAGCAGCAGAGTGTGCTTGTTGTTACGTAGAGGATCTTTGACTAGTGCTGTGTTTATGAAGCACCAGAGTGTTTTCTTTTTGTCACAAAGAGGATCTTTGACTAGTGCTGTGTTTAAGAAGCAGCAAAGTGTGCTTGTTGTTACGTAGAGGATCTTTGACTAGTGCTGTGTTTATGAAGCACCAGAGTGTTTTCTTTTTGTCACATAGAGGATCTTTGACTAGTGCTGTGTTTAAGAAGCAGCAAAGTGTGCTTGTTGTTACGTAGAGGATCTTTGACTAGTGCTGTGTTTAAGAAGCAGCAGTGTGTGCATGTTGTCACATAGAGGATCTTTGATTACTGCTGTGGTTAAGAAACATGTACCTAAAAACAGCAAAAACCTCCTGTCACATAGAGAATCTTTGACTAGTGCTGTGTTGAAGAAGTAGGTCCCTAAAAACAGGAGAACGCTCTTGTCACATAGATGATCTTTGACTTGTGTTGTTTTTTCCGTAGTAGGTACTTTAAAACAGCAGGAAGCTCCTGTCACATAGATGATCTTTGACTTGTGTTTTTGCAGTAGCTACTTAAAAACAGCAGAGAGCTCCTGTCACGTAGAGGATCTTTGACTAGTGCTGTGTTTAAGAAGCAGCAAAGTGTTCTTGTTGTCACGTAGAGGATCTTTGACTAGTGCTGTGTTTAAGAAGCAGCAAAGTGTTCTTGTTGTCACGTAGAGGATCTTTGACTAGTGTTGTGTTTAAGAAGCAGCAGAGTGTTCTTGTTGTCACGTAGAGGATCTTTGACGAGTGTTGTGTTTAAGAAGCAGCAAAGTGTGCTTGTTGTCACATAGAGGATCTTTGACTAGTGTTGTGTTTAAGAAGCAGCAAAGTGTGCATGTTGTCACGTAGAGGATCTTTGACTAGTGCTGTGTTTAAGAAGCAGCAAAGTGTGCATGTTGTTACGTAGAGGATCTTTGACTAGTGCTGTGTTTAAGAAGCAGCAGAGTGTGCTTGTTGTTACGTAGAGGATCTTTGACTAGTGCTGTGTTTAAGAAGCAGCAGAGTGTGCTTGTTGTTACGTAGAGGATCTTTGACTAGTGCTGTGTTTATGAAGCACCAGAGTGTTTTCTTTTTGTCACAAAGAGGATCTTTGACTAGTGCTGTGTTTAAGAAGCAGCAGAGTGTGCTTGTTGTTACGTAGAGGATCTTTGACTAGTGCTGTGTTTATGAAGCACCAGAGTGTTTTCTTTTTGTCACAAAGAGGATCTTTGACTAGTGCTGTGTTTAAGAAGCAGCAAAGTGTGCTTGTTGTTACGTAGAGGATCTTTGACTAGTGCTGTGTTTATGAAGCACCAGAGTGTTTTCTTTTTGTCACATAGAGGATCTTTGACTAGTGCTGTGTTTAAGAAGCAGCAAAGTGTGCTTGTTGTTACGTAGAGGATCTTTGACTAGTGCTGTGTTTAAGAAGCAGCAGAGTGTGCATTTTGTCACGTAGAGGATCTTTGACTCGTGTTGCGTTTAAGAAGCAGCAAAGTGTGCTTGTTGTCACATAGAGGATCTTTGACTAGTGCTGTGTTTAAGAAGCAGCAGAGTGTGTTCTTGTTGTCACGTACAGGATCTTTGACTCGAGTTGTGTTTAAGAAGCAGCAAAGTGTGCATGTTGTCACGTAGAGGATCTTTGACTAGTGCTGTGTTTAAGAAGCAGCAAAGTGTGCATGTTGTCACGTAGAGGATCTTTGACTAGTGCTGTGTTTAAGAAGCAGCAGAGTGTGCATGTTGTCACGTAGAAGATCTTTGACTAGTGCTGTGTTTAAGAAGCAGCAGCGTGTGCGTGTTGTCACGTAGAGGATCTTTGACTAGAGCTGCGTTTAGGAAGCAGCAGAGTGTGCATGTTGTCACGTAGAGGATCTTTGACTTGTGCTGTGTTTAAGAAGCAGCAAAGTGTGCATGTTGTCACGTAGAGGATCTTTGACTAGTGCTGTGTTTAAGAAGCAGCAAAGTGTTCTTGTTGTCACGTAGAGGATCTTTGACTAGTGCTGTTTTTAAGAAGCAGCAGACTGTGCATGTTGTCACGTAGAGGATCTTTGACTAGTGTTGTGTTTAAGAAGCAGCAGAGTGTGCTTGTTGTCACGTAGATGATCTTTGACTAGTGCTGTGTTTAAGAAGCAGCAGAGTGTGTTCTTGTTGTCACGTAGAGGATCTTTGACTAGTGCTGCGTTTAAGAAGCAGCAAAGTGTGCTTGTTGTCACGTAGAGGATCTTTGAGTACTGCTGTGGTTAAGAAATAGGTACCTAAAAACAGCAAAAACCTCCTGTCACATAGAGAATCTTTGACTAGTGTTCATACAATAGTATTTAAAAACAGCAGGGAGCTCCTGTCACATAGAGAATCTTTGACTCGTGCTATGTTTGAAAAATAGGTCCTTAAAAACAGAAGAAAGCTCTTGTCACAAGATCTTTGACTTGTGTTGTTGTTTTTACCGTAGTAGGTACTTAAAAACAGCACAAAGCTCCTGTCACATAGAGGATCTTTGACTAGTGCTATGTTTAAGAAGTAGGTCCCTAAAAACAGGAGAAAGCTCTTGTCACATAGAAGATCTTTGACTTGTGTAGTTTTTTTCATAGGAGCAGAAAGCTCCGGTCACATAGAGGATCTTTGACTAGTGTTTTTGCAATGGTATTTAAAAACAGCAGAGAGCTCCTGTCACAGAGAGGATCTTTGACCAGCATTTTTGCAGTATAGGTATTTAAAACAGCAGAAAGCTCCTGTCCCATAGAAGACCTTTGACTTGTGTTTTTGCAGTAGATATTTAAAAACAGCAGAGAGCTCCTGTCACGTAGAGGATCTTTGACTAGTGCTGTGTTTAAGAAGCAGCAGAGTGTGCTTGTTGTCACGTAGAGGATCTTTGACTAGTGCTGTGTTTAAGAAGCAGCGAAGTGTGCATGTTGTCACGTTGAGGATCTTTGACTAGTGCTGTGTTTAGAAGTAGGTCCCTAAAAACAGCAGAAAGCTCCTGTCACATAGATGATCTTTGACTTGTGTTTTTGCAGTAGCTACTAAACAGCAGAGAGCTCCTGTCACGTAGAGGATCTTTGACTAGTGCTGTGTTTAAGAAGCAGCAGAGTGTGCTTGTTGTCACGTAGAGGATCTTTGACTAGTGTTGTGTTTAAGAAGCAGCAGAGTGTGCATGTTGTCACGTAGAGGATCTTTGACTAGTGCTGTGTTTAAGAAGCAGCAGATTGTGCTTGTTGTCACATAGAGGATCTTTGACTAGTGCTGTGTTTAAGAAATAGGTCCTTAAAAACAGGAGAAAGCTCTTGTCACATAGAAGATCTTTGACTTGTGTTGTTGTTTTTTCTCCGTAGTAGGTACTTAAAAACAGCCGAAAGCTCCTGTCACATAGAGGATCTTTGACTAGTGTTTTTGCAATTGTATTTAAAAACAGCAGAGAGCTCCTGTCACATAGAGGATCTTTGACTAGCATATTTGCAGTATAGGTATTTAAAACAGCGGATAGCTACTGTCACATAGAAGACCTTTGACTTGTGTTTTTGCAGTAGATATTTAAAAACAGCAGAACGCTCCTGTCATGTAGAGGATCTTTGACTAGTGCTGTGTTTAAGAAGCAGCGGAGTGTTCTTGTTTTCACGTAGAGGATCTTTGACTAGTGCTGCGTTTAAGAAGCAGCAGAGTGTGCATGTTGTCACGTTGAGGATCTTTGACTAGTGCTGTGTTTAAGAAGCAGCAAAGTGTGCTTGTTGTCACATAGAGGATCTTTGACTAGTGCTGTGTTTAAGAAGCAGCAGAGTGTGCTTGTTGTTACGTAGAGGATCTTTGACTAGTGCTGTGTTTAAGAAGCAGCAGAGTGTGCATGTAGTCACGTAGAGGATCTTTGACTAGTGCTGTGTTTAAGAAGCAGCAGAGTGTGCTTTTTGTCACGTAGAGGATCTTTGACTAGTGCTCTGTTTAAGAAGCAGCAGAGTGTGCATGTTGTCACGTAGAGGATCTTTGACTAGTGCTGCATTTAAGAAGCAGCAGAGTGTGCTTGTTGTCACATAGAGGATCTTTGACTAGTGCTGTGTTTAAGAAGCAGCAGAGTGTGCATGTAGTCACGTAGAGGATCTTTGATTTGCAATAGTTCCTTAAGGGATGTGGGACCAGACTGTATTGGACCTTAGAGGCTTCATCTGTAGCATTAAAATAAAAAAAAATGGCGTTGGCGACCTCGGAGTCAATTACTTCCACGCTGGATGTTCCATGAATCCTCGGCTTGTCTATAAAATGAAAGGAGCAGCAGTTAGTCGGCGTCACGCATCGACCCGGCGGTTCAATAAGTCAGCGAGAGACAGAAGCACGGGGATGAGAGAACGCTCGTGGCTTTGACGACTTTATTCGTCCAAGCGTTACTCAGAAGCGTCTTTAGGACGCAGGAAGAAAGAAGAAACATCAGCAGCGAGCTGCTGTGGTCAAAAAGGGCCTGAAAAAGGAGTGAAGACGCTGCAATGTGCCTGCCAGGCCACTAGTTGGCCATACAGTCCATGTTGTCGTCATGGTTACGTCACTCGTTCACTTAATGCCAAGGCAGAGCGGACATTTCCAGCTTTGCCTTTAAGGGACTTTTTTTTTTTAAATTTATTTTTTTGACAAATGGCGTCTGAGACGAAGACAAGCTGACAAGATAACGACCCCATCAAGATGTACGGAATGTGCGTTTACCACACTCTGGTGGCGCCAACAAAAAATGCATTTATTTATGTGTGACTTGGACTAATGCTGGTGAGGCCAAACCAAGTTGACTCCGGATCTGATCCAGATCGCACATTTAACAGCAATGATGATGAAAACAATTATGCAAGAGAAAACACTGCCAGAGTTGAAGTTGAATTAAAGGTGTTCATTCAAAAAACATAAAAGTTAAAGTCTAAATTTAATCTGGATCTGAACCAGATTGCACATTTAACAGCAATGTAAAAGCAATGATGATGAATACAATTATGTGACAGGCAATAATGTCAAATCTTACATTACTTGAATAAAAGTTGTTCATTCAAACAACAGACACGTTAAAGTCAAATTAAGTTTAAACTGGATCTGATCCAGATTGCACATTTAACAGCAATGTAAAAGCAATGATGATGAAAACAATTATGCAACAGAAAACACTGCCAAATCTTACATTACTTGAATAAAAGTTGTTCATTCAAAAAACAGAAACGTTAAAGTCTAATTAAATTTAATCTGGATCTGAACCAGATTGCACATTTAACAGCAATGTAAAAGCAATGATGATGGAAACAATTATGTAACAGGCAACAATGTCAAATCTTACCTTACTTGAATAAAAGTTGTTCATTCAAAAAACGGAAAATTTCTAGTGAAATTAAATTTGATCTGGATCTGAACCAGATTGCACATTTAACAGCAATGTAAATGCAATGATGATGAATACAATTATGTAACAGGCAACAATGTCAAATCTTACCTTACTTGAATAAAAGTTGTTCATTCAAAAAACGGAAACTTTTTAGTCAAATTAAATTTGATCTGGATCTGAACCAGATTGCACATTTAACAGCAATGTAAAAGCAACGATGATGAAAACAATTACGCAACAGAAAACACTGCCAAATCTTACATTACCTGAATAAAAGTTGTTCATTCAAAAAAACAGAAACGTTAAAGTCTAATTAAATTTAATCTGGATCTGAACCAGATTGCACATTTAACAGCAATGTAAAAGCAATGATGATGGAAACAATTATGTAACAGGCAACAATGTCAAATCTTACATTACTTGAGTAAAAGTTGTTCATTCAAAAAACAGAAACTTTAAAGTCAAATTAACCTTAATCTGGATCAAATCCAGATTGCAGATTTAACAGCAATGTAAATGCAATGATGATGAATACAATTATGTAACAGGCAACAATGTCAAATCTTACCTTACTTGAATAAAAGCTGTTCATTCAAAAAACGGAAAATTTCTAGTGAAATTAAATTTGATCTGGATCTGAACCAGATTGCACATTTAACAGCAATGTAAATGCAATGATGATGAATACAATTATGTAACAGGCAACAATGTCAAATCTTACCTTACTTGAATAAAAGTTGTTCATTCAAAAAACGAAAACTTTTTTAGTCAAATTAAATTTGATCTAGATCTGAACCAGATTGCACATTTAACAGCAATGTAAAAGCAATGATGATGGAAACAATTATGCAACAGAAAACACTGCCAAATCTTACATTACTTGAATAAAAGTTGTTCATTCAAAAAAAAAAGAAACGTTAAATTCAAATTAAGTTTAATCTGGATCTGAACCAGATTGCACATTTACAGCAATGTAAAAGCAATAATGATTAAAACAATTATGCAACAAAAAACACTGTCAAATCTTACATTACTTGAATAAAAGTTGTTCATTCAAAAAACAGAAACGTTAAAGTCTAATTAAATTTGATCTGGATCTGAACCAGATTGCACATTTAACAACAATGTAAAAGCAATGATGATGAATACAATTATGTGACAGGCAACCCTGCCAAATCGTACATAACTTGAATAAAAGGTGTTCATTCAAAAAACAGAAACGTTAAAGTCAAACTAACCTGAATCTGGATCAGATCCAGATTGCACATTTAACAGCAATGCAAATGCAATGATGATGAATACAATTATGTGACAGGCAATAATGTCAAATCTTACATTACTTGAATAAAAGTTGTTCATTCAAACAACAGACACGTTAAAGTCAAATTAAGTTTAAACTGGATCTGATCCAGATTGCACATTTAACAGCAATGTAAAAGCAATGATGATGGAAACAATTATGCAACAGAAAACACTGCCATACCTTACATTACTTGAATAAAAGTTCATTCAAAAAAAAAAGAAACGTTAAATTCAAATTAAGTTTAATCTGGATCTGAACCAGATTGCACATTTACAGCAATGTAAAAGCAATAATGATTAAAACAATTATGCAACAAAAAACACTGTCAAATCTTACATTACTTGAATAAAAGTTGTTCATTCAAAAAACAGAAACGTTAAAGTCTAATTAAATTTGATCTGGATCTGAACCAGATTGCACATTTAACAACAATGTAAAAGCAATGATGATGAATACAATTATGTGACAGGCAACCCTGCCAAATCGTACATAACTTGAATAAAAGGTGTTCATTCAAAAAAACAGAAACGTTAAAGTCAAACTAACCTGAATCTGGATCAGATCCAGATTGCACATTTAACAGCAATGTAAATGCAATGATGATGAATACAATTATGTGACAGGCAATAATGTCAAATCTTACATTACTTGAATAAAAGTTGTTCATTCAAACAACAGACACGTTAAAGTCAAATTAAGTTTAAACTGGATCTGATCCAGATTGCACATTTAACAGCAATGTAAAAGCAATGATGATGAAAACAATTATGCAACAGAAAACACTGCCAAATCTTACATTACTTGAATAAAAGTTGTTCATTCAAAAAACGAAAACTTTCTAGTCAAATTAAAATTAATCTGGATCTGAACCAGATTGCACATTTAACAGCAATGTAAAAGCAATGATGATGAACACAATTACGCAACAGAAAACACTGCCAAATCTTACATTACCTGAATAAAAGTTGTTCATTCAAAAAAACAGAAACGTTAAAGTCTAATTAAATTTAATCTGGATCTGAACCAGATTGCACATTTAACAGCAATGTAAAAGCAATGATGATGGAAACAATTATGTAACAGGCAACAATGTCAAATCTTACATTACTTGAATAAAAGTTGTTCATTCAAAAAACAGAAACTTTAAAGTCAAATTAACCTTAATCTGGATCAAATCCAGATTGCAGATTTAACAGCAATGTAAATGCAATGATGATGAATACAATTATGTAACAGGCAACAATGTCAAATCTTACCTTACTTGAATAAAAGTTGTTCATTCAAAAAACGGAAACTTTTTAGTCAAATTAAATTTGATCTGGATCTGAACCAGATTGCACATTTAACAGCAATGTAAAAGCAATGATGATGAATACAATTATGTCACAGGCAACAATGTCAAATCTTACATTACTTGAATAAAAGTTGTTCATTCAAAAAACGGAAACTTTTTAGTCAAATTAAATTTGATCTGGATCTGAACCAGATTGCACATTTAACAGCAATGTAAAAGCAATGATGATGAAAACAATTATGCAACAGAAAACACTGCCAAATCTTACATTACTTGAATAAAAGTTGTTCATTCAAAAAACAGAAACGTTAAAGTCTAATTAAATTTAATCTGGATCTGAACCAGATTGCACATTTAACAGCAATGTAAAAGCAATGATGATGGAAACAATTATGTAACAGGCAACAATGTCAAATCTTACCTTACTTGAATAAAAGTTGTTCATTCAAAAAACGGAAAATTTCTAGTGAAATTAAATTTGATCTGGATCTGAACCAGATTGCACATTTAACAGCAATGTAAATGCAATGATGATGAATACAATTATGTGACAGGCAATAATGTCAAATCTTACATTACTTGAATAAAAGTTGTTCATTCAAAAAACGGAAACTTTTTAGTCAAATTAAATTTGATCTGGATCTGAACCAGATTGCACATTTAACAGCAATGTAAAAGCAATGATGATTAAAACAATTATGCAACAGAAAACTGCCAAATCTTACATTACTTGAATAAAAGTTGTTCATACACAACAGAAACGTTAAAGTTGAATTAAGTTTAATCTGGATTTGATCCAGATTGCACATTTAACAACAATGTAAAAGCAATGATGATGAAAACAATTACGCAACAGAAAACACTGCCGAATCTTACATTACTTGAATAAAAGTTTTATATGCGTGATTTAGGAATGTTAACATTAAATCAAGTTGAATCTGGATCAGATCCAGATTGCACATTTAACAATGTAAATGCAATGGTAAGGGGAAAAAAAGAATATAACAGGCAACACTGCCAAATCTTACATTAGTTGAATAAAAGTTGTATGCACTGTATAGTGATTTAGGAATGTTAACATTAAATCAAGTTGAACCTGGATCAGATCCAGATTGCACATCAGTGTGAACGCAAAAGGTTTCTTAAGCCTTGGCGGAGGTTTCGATAGGCGCTTGTTCCCACGCGGTGAACATCACACGATGTCCTCCAAAGGAGATGAGATGGATGATGTGACCTTGACAAAGTCTTCTATTTAGGACCAGCGAGGCCGGGCTGTACTTCATCCATGTTTGGCTTTGAATGTCAAGTAGCGCCATATTTCACCGCGTGCTGCAGCGTCATCACCGCCGCCGCTGCCCTAGAAAGCTGCACGGGGAATTTGTTTCCTTGCCGCTGCCTGCAGGTGAAATATGTCCTGTGCTGACCGTGCGTTTCTGCACACGCCGAAAGTAAGATCAAGCGGAGAGTCCTGAATACTTAGCACATCTTTAGTAGTTCTCACTGGCTACAATCTACTAGACTAGAGCACCAAAATACACATATCAGTATCAGTACCATCATATTTGTTGTACTGTATCTCTATCATCATTCTATCATACGTGATCACATTTCACATTTGTTATATCTCATGTTGTCCTAATATCATATTTCAGTATCATCTCATACACTAGTGTAGTACGGTATACCGGTACTAGTATAGTATCGCGGTACTAATGAATCAAAAACGGTACTATACTCTGTTTGAAAAGTACCGGTTCCCCATATATATTTTTTTTTTCTGACGGCCGTCGTCATGTTGTGAAATCGCTGGTTTTACGAGCAGAGGAGCATGTTCGGCAGCGCACACACACAGAGTACTTACAAGCAGACACAGTGTGT
Source organism: Nerophis lumbriciformis (assembly GCF_033978685.3). Taxonomy (NCBI): domain Eukaryota; kingdom Metazoa; phylum Chordata; class Actinopteri; order Syngnathiformes; family Syngnathidae; genus Nerophis; species Nerophis lumbriciformis. The sequence goes on along the minus strand of NC_084558.2, from coordinate 50,044,257 downwards.
AGACAGAAAAGGGAGAATGGACGCATTTTGGTGTAAATAGTAAAGATAAAGGTGAAGTTATAACACTGAAACACCCTCAGGAAGAGCTGCTTCAAGACATAGCTAGCGGCTAACGTCCATCCACAGTGTTTTAGCTACTTCTAAATCACTAATCCTCGTCTCCATCGTGACAAATAAAGTAAGTTTCTTACAAGTACTGGAGGACAAGGACTAGCTAAACATGCTTCATTACACACCATAGCTCACCGGCATCACAATGTAGACAAATGCCATGGATGGATCTACACCTGACATCCACTGTAATGATACCAAGTACAGGAGCGTATCTAGTCGATACTACTATGATTACATCAACATTTTTTCCTTAAAAAAAAAAAAATCATAGTATGTTTATAAAGTCAGTAAATACGTCCCTGGACACATGAGGACTTTGAATATGACCAATGTATGATCCTGTAACGACTTGGTATCGGATCCATACCTAAATGTGTGGTATCATCCAAAACTAACGTAAAGTATCAAAGAAGAGAAGAATAAGTGATTATTACATTTTAACAGAAGTGTAGATAGAACATGTTAAAAGAGAAAATAAGCAGATATTAACAGTAAATGAACAAGTGGATTAATAATCATTTTTTACAGTTTGTCCCTCATAATGTGTACAAAATAATAGGTGTATAAATGACACAATATGTTACTGCATAGACTAATTAGGAGTCTTTGTTTGTTTACTTACTACTAAAAGACAAGTTGTCTAGTATGTTCACTATTTTATTTAAGGACTAAATGACAATAATAAACATATGTTTCATGTACCCTAACATTTTTTTCTTCAAATAAAGACAATAATGACATTTTTTGTGGTCCCCTTTATTTAGAAAAGTATCAAAATACATTTTGGTAATCCATAGTCATGTTTGAAGTATCTAG
>NC_084558.2:49985827-50038327 GCF_033978685.3 Nerophis lumbriciformis | reverse complement strand
TGTTCGAGGCTGCCACCACGCTCGGAGGAGGCGGTAGGTAATGTTTTTAACAATGCAATGTAGTGAAACCTCCATCTATGAACTTAATTGGTTCTTCAACACGGTTGGCCAACCAAAACATTACGTAAACATGAGTAATTGGTTCTAGCCTTAAAAAAGTGCATATTTAATATTAGAAAATTCACACTTTGAAGACACTATAATATATATATATGTATGTATATATGTAGATATATGTGCAGTGTGCGTTTCCCACCTAGGCCTTCTTAGTCCGACTTTAATAAACACCCCTCAAAATACCATCATTGATGTCCCCACATGACCACGGCTGGAGAAATACTATACAGAAACACACTTGTACTTGTGCACTACCGGGTATTGAATCACCTCAACAGTGCACAAAGCATTTAAAAAATCAATGAACCCGCATCAGTCAAAATTAAAATAATTGTCAAGAACATATTAAATGTGGAAAAATAAATAAATAAATAAAATATTTGCACTTCTTCTTTGTGAGAAAAAGGGACAACCGATGATTCCTCTGTTGGCCGGGTATGGCCACTGAGTACGTATATATATATATATATATATATATATATATATATATATATATATATATATATATATATATGCGTGTATATACATATATTTATATGTATATCATACTTGCCAACCTTGAGACCTCCAATTTCGGGAGGTGGGGGGTGGGGGGGCGGGGGGGGCGTAGCGTGGTTGGGGGCGTGGTTAAGAGGGGAGGAGTATATTGACGGCTAGAATTCACCAAGTCAAGTATTTCATATATATATATATATATATATATGTATGTATGTATGTGTGTGTATATATATATATATATATATATATATATATATATATATATATATATATATATATATATATATATATATATATATATATGTATGTATGTATGTGTGTGTGTATATATATATATATATATATATATATATATATATATATATATATATATATATATATCCATACATATATATATATATATATATATATATATATATGTATTATTTATATGTATATTTTTAGGATGTAGATATATATATATATATATATATATATATATATATATATATATATATATATATATATATATATATATATATATGTGGTTGGGGGCGTGGTTAAGAGGGGAGGAGTATATTGACGGCTAGAATTCACCAAGTCAAGTATTTCATATATATATATATATATATATATATATATATATATATATATATATATATATATATATATATATATATATATATATATATATATGTATATATATATATATATATATATATATGTGTATATATATATATATATATATATGTGTATATATATATATATATATCCATACATACATACATACATATATATATATATATATATATATATATATATATATATATATATCCATACATACATACATATATATATATATATATATATATATATATATATGTATGTATTATTTATATGTATATTTTTAGGATGTAGATATATATATATATATATATATATATATATATATATCCTAAAAATATGCAAACAAAATTGTGTTTGGATAATTGATACTTCAAACTTGCATAAATAAATATTAAGGAATATAACATAACTTGGCTTCTGAGAGCTTCAAAATGTAATGAATAAAATGTTAAAGTTGTTGATAAACAAGCAATTATTTTAATAATTAAATATGGTCATTTTAAATGAATTATTATGATCATTTAAAATTAATTATTTCAAATATGTTTATTTTAATGTATAATTCTATGGCTGGATGTAATAAGGAGTCAAAAAAAATACAAATAAAAATATAATTAATTTTGATGTTTTTAGCAAAATATAGTAAACATTTTTTTTTTTTTTTAATTAATATATATATTTATTTTTAGGTAAGATAAACATAATAATACAATGTATCTCTAGTCTGGATGATTTAGTTCTTGTCACCCTGTTGTCCTCCCGTCATGAAAAAAAGGCTGTCCTCACTCAGGTCCGCATGGAGCTGGAGGGGGCGTGGCCTCCAGCTCCGGCTGAAAATCGGGAGATTTTCGGGAGAATATTTGTCCCAGGAGGTTTTCGGGAGAGGCGCTGAATTTCGGGAGTCTCCCGGAACATTCGGGAGGGTTGGCAAGTATGATGTATATACATATATAAATACAGACGTAGTCTCGTTGATGCGTATTAAAAGGAGTTGAGAACGAGGCGAGGGCGTATTAAAAGGAGTTGAGAACGAGGCGAGGGCGTATTAAGAGGTCAGGAGAGTTGACGACCACATGCCACACGCTAACCTCGCCATCAACCACACGTAGTGAGATAGCGTCGCCCTTTCCTCCCGACAATGAGCATCAAAGTGAAGGTTTGACGTGCGATCTAATTCGATCGGACTCGGCTGACATTTTTTTGCTTTTGCCTCAACTCGGGGTATTGTTTGGATTCAAACTAGAATCCCGTCATCGTTGGCCCATCCACGTGTCATGCGCTTTGTAGCTAGACTGACCATCCAAGAACTTTTTCAACCCTCCATTCACGACGTGCGTTCTTTTCAGTTCACAAACGTTTACATGGCGGCCAATATATATTATTTGATGACATCACTTCCTGTAATTTGTTCCGTGGCAAAGTTTTTAATTGTGATGACACTGAAAAAAAAATGCCACAACTGACCTTTAATTTAATGTTTTAAAATCATTTTTTTGTATAATTCGGTTTTTGTACGCCCCACTTTTCGTACAACTTGGCCTTCGTACGCCCTGCTAAATGATCGTCTATATATTTCATGTCTTAACATTATTTTTGGTACAACTTGGCTTTCGTACGCCCTACTAAATGATCAAGTATATACGTATTCCATCTTTTAACAATATTTACTGTACAATTTGGTTTTCGTACACCCCATTTTTTGGTACAACTTGGCTTTCGTACGCCCTACTAAATGACAATCTATATATTTAATATTTTAAGACAATTTTTGTACAATTCGGTTTTTGTACGCCCCACTTTTCGTACAATTTGGCTTTCGTACGCCCTGCTAAATGATCGTCTATATAGTTCATGTCTTAACATTATTTTTCGTTCAACGTGGCTTTCGTGCGCCCTACTAAATGATCATCTATATATTTCATCTTTTAACAATATTTATTGTACAATTCGGTTTGCATACGCCACACTTTTCATACAACTTGGCTTTCATACGCCCTACTAAATGATCATGTATATATTTAATCTTTTAACAATATTTATTGTACAATTCAGTTTTGGTCCACCATATTTTTCGTTCAACGTGGCTTTCGTGCGCCCTACTAAATGACCATCTATATATTTAATATTTTAAGATCATTTTTTGTACAATTCCATTTTCGTACACCCCACTTTTCGTACAACTTGGCTTTCGTACGCCCTACTAAATGATCATTTATATATCTAATCTTTTAACAATATTTATTGTACAATTCAGTTTTCGTACACCATATTTTTGGTACAACTTGGCTTTCGTACGCCCTACTAAATGACCATCTATATATTTAATATTTTAAGATAATTTTTTGTACAATTCGGTTTGCGTACACCCCACTTTTCGTTCAATTTGGCTTTCGTACGCCCTACTAAATGATCATCTATATATTTAATGTTTTAAAATCATTTTTTTGTATAATTCGGTTTTCGTACACCCCATTTTTGGTACAACTTGGCTTTCGTACGCACTACTAAATGACCATCTATATATTTAATATTTTAAGATAATTTTTTTGTACAATTCAGTTTTCGTACGCCCCACTTTCCGTACAATTTGGCTTTCGTACGCCCTGCTAAATGATCATCTATATATTTCATGTCTTAACATTATTTTTCATACAACTTGGCTTTCGTACGCCCTGCTAAATGATCATTTATATATTTCATCTTTTAACAACATTTATTGTACAATTCGGTTTTCGTACGCCCCACTTTTCGTACAACTTGGCTTTCGTACGCCCTGCTAAGTGATCATCTATATATTTCATGTCTTAACATTATTTTTCATATAACTTGGCTTTCGTACGCCCTACTAAATGATCATTTATATATTTCATCTTTTAACAACATTTATTGTACAATTCGGTTTTCGTACGCCCCACTTTTCGTACAACTTGGCTTTCGTACGCCCTGCTAAGTGATCATCTATATATTTCATGTCTTAACATTATTTTTCATATAACTTGGCTTTCGTACGCCCTACTAAATGATCATTTATATATTTCATCTTTTAACAAGATTTATTGTACAATTCGGTTTGCATACGCCACACTTTTCATACAACTTGGCTTTCGTACGCCCTACTAGATGATCATCTATATATTTAATGTTTTAACATCATTTTGTGTACAATTCGCTTTTCATAGGCCCCACTTTTCATACAACTTGGCTTTCGTACGCCCTACTAAATGATCATTTATATATTCCATCTCTTAACATTATTTTTGGTACAACTTGGCTTTCGTACGCCCTACTAAATGATCATGTATATATTTCATCTTTTAACAATATTTACTGTACAATTCGGTTTTTGTACACCCCATTTTTCGTACAACTTGGCTTTCGTACGCCCTGCTAAGTGATCATCTATATATTTCATGTCTTAACATTATTTTTCATATAACTTGGCTTTCGTACGCCCTACTAAATGATCATTTATATATTTCATCTTTTAACAACATTTATTGTACAATTCGGTTTTCGTACGCCCCACTTTTCGTACAACTTGGCTTTCGTACGCCCTGCTAAGTGATCATCTATATATTTCATGTCTTAACATTATTTTTCGTTCAACTTGGCTTTCGTGCGCCCTACTAAATGATCATATATATATTTCATCTTTTAACAATATTTATTGTACAATTCGGTTTGCATACGCCACACTTTTCATATAACTTGGCTTTCGTACGCCCTACTAAATGATCATCTATATATTTAAAGTTTTAACATCATTTTGTGTACAATTCGCTTTTCATACGCCCCACTTTTCATACAACTTGGCTTTCGTACGCCCTACTAAATGATCATTTATATATTCCATCTCTTAACATTATTTTTGGTAGAACTTGGCTTTCATACGCCCTACTAAATGATCATGTGTATATTTAATCTTTTAACAATATTTATTGTACAATTCAGTTTTCGTCCACCATATTTTTGGTACAACTTGGCTTTCGTACGCCCTACTAAATGACCATCTATATATTTAATATTTTAAGATCATTTTTTGTACAATTCGGTTTTCGTACACCCCTCTTTTCGTACAACTTGGCTTTCGTACGCCCTACTAAATGACCATCTATATATTTAATATTTTAAGATCATTTATTGTACAATTCGGTTTTCGTACGCCCCACTTTTCGTACAACTTGGCTTTCGTACGCCCTGCTAAATGATCATCTATATATTTCATGTCTTAACATTATTTTTCATATAACTTGGCTTTCGTACGCCCTGCTAAATGATCGTCTATATATTTCATGTCTTAACATTATTTTTGGTACAACTTGGCTTTCGTACGCCCTACTAAATGATCAAGTATATACGTATTTCATCTTTCAACAATATTTACTGTACAATTCGGTTTTCGTACACCCCACTTTTCGTACAACTTGGCTTTCGTACGCCCTACTAAATGATCATTTATATATTTAATCTTTTAACAATATTTATTGTACAATTCAGTTTTCGTACACCCCATTTTTTGGTACAACTTGGCTTTCGTACGCCCTACTAAATGACCATCTATATATTTAATATTTTAAGATAATTTTTTGTACAATTCGGTTTTCGTACACCCCACTTTTCATACAATTTGGCTTTTGTATGCCCTACTAAATGACCATCTATATATTTAATATTTTAAGATACTTTTTGTACGATTCGGTTTTCGTACGCCCCTCTTTTCGTACAACTTGGTTTTCGTACGCCCTACTAATTGACCATCTATATATTTAATATTTTAAGATCATTTTTTTGTACAATTCCATTTTCGTACACCCCACTTTTCGTACAACTTGGCTTTCGTACGCCCTACTAAATGATCATGTGTATATTTAATCTTTTAACAATATTTATTGTACAATTCAGTTTTCGTACACCATATTTTTGGTACAACTTGGCTTTCGTACGCCCTACTAAATGACCATCTATATATTTAATATTTTAAGATAATTTTTTGTGCAATTCCATTTTCGTACACCCCACTTTTCGTACAACTTGGCTTTCGTACGCCCTACTAAATGATCATGTATATATTTAATCTTTTAACAATATTTATTGTACAATTCAGTTTTCGTACACCCCATTTTTTGGTACAACTTGGCTTTCGTACGCCCTACTAAATGACCATCTATATATTTAATATTTTAAGATACTTTTTGTACAATTCGGTTTTCGTACGCCCCTCTTTTCGTACAACTTGGCTTTCGTACGCCCTACTAAATGACCATCTATATATTTAATATTTTAAGATCATTTTTTTGTACAATTCCATTTTCGTACACCCCACTTTTCGTACAACTTGGCTTTCGTACGCCCTACTAAATGATCATGTGTATATTTAATCTTTTAACAATATTTATTGTACAATTCAGTTTTCGTACACCATATTTTTGGTACAACTTGGCTTTCGTACGCCCTACTAAATGACCATCTATATATTTAATATTTTAAGATAATTTTTTGTACAATTCGGTTTGCGTACACCCCACTTTTCGTTCAATTTGGCTTTCGTACGCCCTACTAAATGATCATCTATATATTTAATGTTTTAAAATCATTTTTTTGTATAATTCGGTTTTCGTACACCCCATTTTTGGTACAACTTGGCTTTCGTACGCACTACTAAATGACCATCTATATATTTAATATTTTAAGATAATTTTTTTGTACAATTCAGTTTTCGTACGCCCCACTTTCCGTACAATTTGGCTTTCGTACGCCCTGCTAAATGATCATCTATATATTTCATGTCTTAACATTATTTTTCATACAACTTGGCTTTCGTACGCCCTGCTAAATGATCATTTATATATTTCATCTTTTAACAACATTTATTGTACAATTCGGTTTTCGTACGCCCCACTTTTCGTACAACTTGGCTTTCGTACGCCCTGCTAAGTGATCATCTATATATTTCATGTCTTAACATTATTTTTCATATAACTTGGCTTTCGTACGCCCTACTAAATGATCATTTATATATTTCATGTTTTAACAACATTTATTGTACAATTCGGTTTTCATACGCCCCACTTTCCGTACAACTTGGCTTTCGTACGCCCTGCTAAGTGATCATCTATATATTTCATGTCTTAACATTATTTTTCATATAACTTGGCTTTCGTACGCCCTACTAAGTGATCATTTATATATTTCATCTTTTAACAAGATTTATTGTACAATTCAGTTTTCGTTCACCATATTTTTCGTACAACTTGGCTTTCGTACGCCCTACTAAATGACCATCTATATATTTCATGTTTTAAGATCATTTTTTGTACAATTCGGTTTTCGTACACCCCTCTTTTCGTACAACTTGGCTTTCGTACGCCCTACTAAATGACCATCTATACATTTAATGTTTTAAAATCATTTTTTTGTATAATTTGGTTTTCGTACACCCCACTTTTCGTACAACTTGGCTTTCGAACGCCCTACTAAATGACCATCTATACATTTATTATTTTAAAATCTTTTTTTTGTATAATTCGGTTTTCGTACACCCCACTTTTCGTACAACTTGGCTTTCGTACGCCCTGCTAAGTGATCATCTATATATTTCATGTCTTAACATTATTTTTCATATAACTTGGCTTTCGTACGCCCTACTAAATGATCATTTATATATTTCATCTTTTAACAATATTTATAGTACAATTCGGTTTGCATACGCCACACTTTTCATATAACTTGGCTTTCGTACGCCCTGCTAAATGATCATCTATATATTTAAAGTTTTAACATCATTTTGTGTACAATTCGCTTTTCATACGCCCCACTTTTCATACAACTTGGCTTTCGTACGCCCTACTAAATGATAATTTATGCATTCCATCTCTTAACATTATTTTTGGTAGAACTTGGCTTTCATACGCCCTACTAAATGATCATGTATATATTTAATCTTTTAACAATATTTATTGTACAATTCGGTTTGCGTACACCCCACTTTTCGTTCAATTTGGCTTTCGTACGCCCTACTAAATGACCATCTATATATTTAATATTTTAAGATAATTTTTTGTACAATTCAGTTTTCGTACGCCCCACTTTTCGTACAATTTGGCTTTCGTACGCCCTGCTAAATGATCATCTTTATATTTCATGTCTTAACATTATTTTTCATACAACTTGGCTTTCGCACGCCCTACTAGATGATCATCTATATATTTAATGTTTTAACATCATTTTGTGTACAATTCGCTTTTCATAGGCCCCACTTTTCATACAACTTGGCTTTCGTACGCCCTACTAAATGATCATTTATATATTCCATCTCTTAACATTATTTTTGGTACAACTTGGCTTTCGTACGCCCTACTAAATGATCATGTATATATTTAATCTTTTAACAATATTTATTGTACAATTCGGTTTTCGTACACCCCACTTTTCTTACAACTTGGCTTTCGTACGCCCTACTAAATGACCATCTATATATTTAATATTTTAAGATAATTTTTTGTACAATTCGATTTTCGTACGCCCCACTTTTCGTACAACTTGGCTTTCGTACGCTCTACTAAATGATCATGTATATATTTAATATTTTAAGATCATTTTTTGTACAATTCCATTTTCGTACACCCCACTTTTCGTACAACTTGGCTTTCGTACGCCCTACTAAATGACCATCTATATATTTAATATTTTAAGATCATTTTTTGTACAATTCCATTTTCGTACACCCCACTTTTCGTACAACTTGGCTTTCGTGCGCCCTGCTAAATGATCATCTATATATTTCATGTCTTAACATTATTTTTGGTACAACTTGGCTTTCGTACGCCCTACTAAATGATCATGTATATATTTCATCTTTTAACAATATTTACTGTACAATTCGGTTTTCGTCCACCCCATTTTTCGTACAACTTGGCTTTCGTACGCCCTACTAAATGACCATCTATATATTTAATATTTTAAGATAATTTTTTGTACAATTCGGTTTTCGTACGCCCCACTTTTCGTACAATTTGGCTTTCGAACGCCCTACTAAATGACCATCTATACATTTATTATTTTAAAATCTTTTTTTTGTATAATTCGGTTTTCGTACACCCCACTTTTCGTACAACTTGGCTTTCGTACGCCCTGCTAAGTGATCATCTATATATTTCATGTCTTAACATTATTTTTCATATAACTTGGCTTTCGTACGCCCTACTAAATGATCATTTATACATTTCATCTTTTAACAATATTTATTGTACAATTCAGTTTTCGTCCACCATATTTTTCGTGCAACTTAGCTTTCGTACGCCCTACTAAATGACCATCTATATATTTCATGTTTTAAGATAATTTTTTGTACAATTCGGTTTTCGTACACCCCACTTTTCGTACAACTTGGCTTTCGTACGCCCTACTAAATGACCATCTATATATTTAATATTTTAAGATAATTTTTGTACAATTCGGTTTTCGTACGCCCCACTTTTCGTACAACTTGGCTTTCGTGCGCCCTACTAAATGATCATCTATATATTTCATGTCTTAACATTATTTTTCGTTCAACTTGGCTTTCGTACGCCCTACTAAATGATCATGTATATATTTAATCTTTTAACAATATTTACTGTACAATTCGGTTTTCGTACACCCCATTTTTGGTACAACTTGGCTTTCGTACGCCCTGCTAAGTGATCATCTATATATTTCATGTCTTAACATTATTTTTCATATAACTCGGCTTTCGTACGCCCTACTAAATGATCATTTATATATTTAATCTTTTAACAATATTTATTGTACAATTCGGTTTTCGTACACCCCACTTTTCTTACAACTTGGCTTTCGTACGCCCTACTAAATGACCATCTATATATTTAATATTTTAAGATCATTTTTTGTACAATTCGGTTTTCGTACGCCCCACTTTTCGTACAATTTGGCTTTCGTGCGCCCTACTAAATGATCGTCGATATATTTCATGTCTTAACATTATTTTTCATACAACTTGGCTTTCGTACGCCCTACTAAGTGATCATTTATATATTTCATCTTTTAACAAGATTTATTGTACAATTCGGTTTTTGTACACCCCACTTTTTGTACAACTTGGCTTTCGTGCGCCCTACTAAATGATCATTTATATATTTCATGTTTTAACAACATTTATTGTACAATTCGGTTTTCATACGCCCCACTTTCCGTACAACTTGGCTTTCGTGCGCCCTACTAAATGATCATCTATATATTTCATGTCTTAACATTATTTTTGGTACAACTTGGCTTTCGTGCGCCCTGCTAAATGATCATCTATGTATTTCATCTTTTAACAACATTTATTGTACAATTCGGTTTTCGTACGCCCCACTTTTCGTGCGCCCTGCTAAATGATCATCTATATATTTCATGTCTTAACATTATTTTTTCGTTCAACTTGGCTTTCGTACGCCCTACTAAATGATCATGTATATATTTCATCTTTTAACAATATTTACTGTACAATTCGGTTTTCGTCCACCCCATTTTTGGTACAACTTGGCTTTCGTACGCCCTACTAAATGACCATCTATATAGTTAATATTTTAAGATAATTTTTTGTACAATTCGGTTTTCGTACGCCCCACTTTTCGTACAATTTGGCTTTCGTGCGCCCTTCTAAATGATCGTCTATATATTTCATGTCTTAACATTATTTTTCGTTCAACTTGGCTTTCGTGCGCCCTACTAAATGATCATCTATATATTTCATATCTTAACAATATTTATTCTACAATTCGGTTTTCGTACGCCCCACTTTCCGTACAACTTGGCTTTCGTGCGCCCTACTAAATGATCATCTATGTATTCATGTTTCTATTCTGCATGCAAAAGTAGAATTTTTCACTCCAAACGATGTTTTGTGTTGGTATTTTCGGGGTGTTTGGAACAGATTGATTCTTATTCTTATTCGCAAAACCGAGGACGGGCACGAGTGCTGCTCTCTGAGTCCTCCCCAAGAAGTGTCCGTGGCCTGGTCAAACTGAGCAGTTTTGAAGCGTTCATCAAGTGGCCCCGCACACTGAATAAGTGACTTGCTGAGAGAACAATGTGATGGAAGAGAAGAAAAAAAAAAGTCTCCAGCTGCAGGCGAGCTCCAGAAGGAAATTCAATATTTGAGGAAAAAAAAACCTCTTCAAAAGACTCCGCCTGACAATGAAAAATAGCGATAGGCTAAAAATATGTCGGGGGTAACGAAAGAGAGGAGTTATTGCACTTGGCAGAGCAGCAAAGCGCTGAGGGCCACTGAACTGACGGAGAAAGCAAAGCCTCGTGGCTTTTTTCTTTTTTCCAAAAGAAGAAAGAAAACGTGGTCGACGAGGAGGAAAAGTTAGACGATGTGTGATTTGTCTGCAATTTATTTTGTTGGTGCGCCACTTCCTGTCAGTCTGGGTCGTGGTGGATATTAGCACGTCGAAAACAACAATAAAACGCAACTAAATTGGAAGAAAAAAGGAAAAAAAAACATCACATTTTGCCGAGAAGAAGTGGATGATGTTCGTTGAATTAAAGAAAGAAATCGTCAGAAAATAACCTAGCTAGCTAAGCTGGTGTAGCAGGTCGATAACGCCGGCCGAGGACGATAAAATACTAACCGCGAGTCTTTTATCCATGAAAATATAGAGAAGCTGCCGAGTGTGTGTTTGCCGGAGAAAAATAGAGTACTTGTGAGTGTACCAGTAAAGTCTGAATCTTTTTTTATTATTATTTATTTATCTATTTTCTAAGAAAGTCTGAATTTGGAAGAAGAAAAATGTGGGAAAAAAAAGACCTGAAACCTAAAAGTTTAGAAACTGTAAACATTTTTTTTAAAAATACAAAAAGATTTTAACTTGAAAATAAAATTAAAACTTGAATAACAAACTAAATATATGAAAGTGAAAAGTGAAAATTAATAATTTGTTTGAAAAAAATACCATAATGAATCCTAATTTAATTTAATTTAATTTAAATTTTCTAAAACTGAATCTAAAAAAATGTAATGTGAAAAAGAACACTCTGAAACTATATTGAAAAAAAAATAGAAAATACATTTTAATAAGAAAAAATGAATAAAGCTCAACCATCAAAATATATGAAAATAAAAAATGAAATTAAATGATTTGTTCAAAATAGTTACCACAGTGTATCCTAATTGTATTTGATATGATAAAATGTGTGTACTTCATTTTGAAATATATTTATTTATTAGAATTTTTTTAAATTAGCCTGAATGTGGAAAAGTGAAGTGAATTATATTTATATAGCGCTTTTCTCCAGTGACTCAAAGCGCTTTTACATAGTGAAAGCCAATATCTAAGTTACATTTAAAGCAGTGTGGGTGGCACTGGGAGCAGGTGGGTAAAGTGATTAGGATGGCGGAAGCGGGGATCGAACCCGGAACCCTCAAGTTGCTGGCACAGCCGCTCTACCAACCCAGCTATACCGCCCCACAAAATTGTTTTTAAAAAAAATAATAAAAAATAATAATAACAAATATTTAAATGTGAAAACGGGAAATAAAAGAATCTGTAAAAAAATAAATAAGATTTGAATCTGAAAACAACTAAACCACAAATATCAAAATATAGGAATAATGAAAAATATTTGCTTAAAATAATTACCAGAGTGTATCCTTATTGTATTTAATATGAAAAAAATGTGTGCACATATTTATATTTTAAAATGTATTCAAAAGGCTCAAGTCCAAGTGAAGTCACAAGTCATTGATGTTAAAGTCTAAGTCGAGTTGCAAGTCTTTTTACATTTTGTCAAGTCGAGTCTAAAGTCATCAAATTCATGACTCGAGTCTGACTCGAGTCCAAGTCATGTGACTCGAGTCCACACCTCTGGTGTGTATATACAGGTAAAAGCCAATAAATTAGAATATTTTGAAAAACTTGATTTATTTCAGTAATTGCATTCAAAAGGTGTAACTTGTACATTATATTTATTCATTGCACACAGACTGATGCATTCAAATGTTTATTTCATTTAATTTTGATGATTTGAAGTGGCAACAAATGAAAATCCAAAATTCCGTGTGTCACAAAATTAGAATATTACTTAAGGCTAATACAAAAAAGGGATTTTTAGAAATGTTGGCCAACTGAAAAGTATGAAAATGAAAAATATGAGCATGTACAATACTCAATACTTGGTTGGAGCTCCTTTTGCCTCAATTACTGCGTTAATGCGGCGTGGCATGGAGTCCATGAGTTTCTGGCACTGCTCAGGTGTTATGAGAGCCCAGGTTGCTCTGATAGTGGCCTTCAACTCTTCTGCGTTTTTGGGTCTGGCATTCTGCATCTTCCTTTTCACAATACCCCACAGATTTTCTATGGGGCTAAGGTCAGGGGAGTTGGCGGGCCAATTTTCCATGGTCCGTAAACCAGGCACGGGTAGATTTTGCGCTGTGTGCAGGCGCCAAGTCCTGTTGGAACTTGAAATCTCCATCTCCATAGAGCAGGTCAGCAGCAGGAAGCATGAAGTGCTCTAAAACTTGCTGGTAGACGGCTGCGTTGACCCTGGATCTCAGGAAACAGAGTGGACCGACACCAGCAGATGACATGGCACCCCAAACCATCACCCAACCATGCAAATTTTGCATTTCCTTTGGAAATCGAGGTCCCAGAGTCTGGAGGAAGACAGGAGAGGCACAGGATCCACGTTGCCTGAAGTCTAGTGTAAAGTTTCCACCATCAGTGATGGTTTGGGGTGCCATGTCATCTGCTGGTGTCGGTCCACTCTGTTTCCTGAGATCCAGGGTCAACGCAGCCGTCTACCAGCAAGTTTTAGAGCACTTCATGCTTCCTGCTGCTGACCTGCTCTATGGAGATGGAGATTTCAAGTTCCAACAGGACTTGGCGCCTGCACACAGCGCAAAATCTACCCGTGCCTGGTTTACGGACCATGGTATTTCTGTTCTAAATTGGCCCGCCAACTCCCCTGACCTTAGCCCCATAGAAAATCTGTGGGGTATTGTGAAAAGGAAGATGCAGAATGCCAGACCCAAAAACGCAGAAGAGTTGAAGGCCACTATCAGAGCAACCTGGGCTCTCATAACACCTGAGCAGTGCCAGAAACTCATCGACTCCATGCCACGCCGCATTAACGCAGTAATTGAGGCAAAAGGAGCTCCAACCAAGTATTGAGTATTGTACATGCTCATATTTTTCATTTTCATACTTTTCAGTTGGCCAACATTTCTAAAAATCCCTTTTTTGTATTAGCCTTAAGTAATATTCTAATTTTGTGACACACGGAATTTTGGATTTTCATTTGTTGCCACTTCAAATCATCAAAATTAAATGAAATAAACATTTGAATGCATCAGTCTGTGTGCAATGAATAAATATAATGTACAAGTTACACCTTTTGAATGCAATTACTGAAATAAATCAAGTTTTTCAAAATATTCTAATTTACTGGCTTTTACCTGTATGTATATATATATATATATATATATATATATATATATATATATATATATATATATATATATATATATATATATATATATATATATTTATATGTTGGCCCTGTGATGAGGTGGCGACTTGTCCAGGGTGTACCCCGCCTTCCGCCCGAACGCAGCTGAGATAGGCTCCAGCACCCCCCGCGACCCCAAAAGGGACAAGCGGTAGAAAATGGATGGATGGATGGATTTATTTATTTTAAAAATTCTGAATCTTAAAAAAAGATTTAAATGTGAAAAATAAACATCTGAAACAAAAAAAAAAATAGAAACTGTAAAAAAAAAAAGATTGTAACATAATATATATAAAAGGGACATTTTTAAATAAATAATTTGTTCAAAAGATTTAATATGAAATCCTTCTTACTTATTTTAAAAACACATTTTTTAAAAGTGAACTTGGAAAAAAAAAAATTAATAAAAAAGACCTGAAACTGAAAAAAAAAAAAAAAAGTATACAAAAAAAAAAAAAAACGAGCCAAAATATAAAAAATATGAAAGTAAAAAATGAAAACAAATAATTTGTTCAAATTATAATGTAAATATACTGTATATATGTATCACTATAATGTACATATATTATATGTATCATTGTAATGTAAATATACTGTATGTATGTATCATTATAATGTAAATATACAGTATGTATGTACATTATAATGTAAATATACTGTATGTATGTATCATTATAATGTAAATAGACAGTATGTATCATTATAATGTAAATATACTGTATGTATGTATCATTATAATGTAAATATACTGTATGTATGTACATTATAATGTAAATATACAGTATGTATGTACATTATAATGTAAATATACTGTATGTATGTATCATTATAATGTAAATATACAGTATGTATCATTATAATGTAAATATACTGTATGTATGTATCATTATAATGTAAATATACAGTATGCATGTACATTATAATGTAAATATACAGTATGTATGTACATTATAATGTAAATATACTGTATGCATGTACATTATAATGTAAATATACAGTATGTATGTACATTATAATGTAAATATACTGTATGCATGTACATTATAATGTAAATATACAGTATGTATGTACATTATAATGTAAATATACTGTATGTATGTATCATTATAATGTAAATATACAGTATGTATGTACATTATAATGTAAATATACAGTATGTATGTACATTATAATGTAAATATACAGTATGTAGTATAAATATGACTATAAAGTGACGTTACAACGTTGACATTTGTGGTTGAGGCCGAGTGCAAATCTGCTTTCAATATGATTTTTCATATGTTGCCGTGTGTGTGTGTGTGTGTGTGTGTGTGTGTGTGTGAGTGTGTGTGTGTGTGTGTTACCTCCTGTAGCGTGTGACCTCTCCACGAAGTTGCTTCCCGCTGCTTTGAAGCTGCTTTCCCTCTCAGGTCATTTATTTTTCTAGTGCAACATTTGAACTCTGCAGGAATGCAGTTCTCGAGGATGGGGGGGCAGGGGGGCTGGGGGGGGCACCCAGTACACAAGTCCGTCCTGCAGCAGAAGCACAGAAGTATTTAGGAGGTATTCACAAGCGTCAACATGATTATTCTACTTCCTGTGTCAACAACACCCGCTTGTTCCCACTCGGGACGTTTTCCCGCTTCAATCGGTCGACTGTCATCGTCACTTTCTCTCCGCCTGCTCCTCGCACCACCACCACGGGCAGCTGTTCCAAGCTCCGGCAGCTTCCAGGGCCACGCCGGCAAAAAGGAGTGAAAGCCTCAACTTTGACACTTGTTGACGGCAGAGGTGGGACCAAGTCATTGTTTTGCAAGTCACAAGTAAAGTCTCAAGTCTTTGCCCTCAAGTCCCGAGTCAAGACAGGCGAGTCCCGAGTCAAGTCCAAAGTCAAGACTGGAAAGTCTCAAGTCAAGTCCTGCATTTTGAGTTTCGAGTCCTTTCAAGTCCTTTTAATTACATACTAATATATTTACACAGATTGTGTATGCTTTTAAAACGCTGTATTTATTTATTAAAACAAGTGCATTTGAAATTGCAGGGAAAAAAATAGTGCTGACATTGCACTTCATAATAGTACTATTAACCAGTCATTTTAAAGGCCTACTGAAAGCCACTACTACCGACCACGCAGTCTGATAGTTTATATATCAATGAGGAAATCTTAACATTGCAACACAAAGTGCAATTTTAAATTTCGCGCGAAATATCCTGCTGAAAACGTCTCGGTATGATGACGTCAGCGCGTGACGTCACGGATTGTGGAGGACTTTTTGGGACAGCATGGTGGCCAGCTATTAAGTCGTCTGTTTTCATCGCAAAATTCCACAGTATTCTGGACATCTGTGTTGGTGAATCTTTTGCAATTTCTTCAATGAACAATGGAGACAGCAAAGAAGAAAGCTGCAGGTGGGAAGCGGTGTATTGCGGCAGGTGTCGTGCCGGATAACGCACCCCCGCCGTAGAATGCACCCCCTGGCTGTTGTGCCGGATAACACAGCCGGTGTTTCTTTGTTTACATTCCCGAAAGATGACAGTCAAACTTTACCATTGGCCTGTGGAGAACTGGGACAACAGAGACTCTTACCAGGAGGACTTTTAGTTGGATGCGCAGACACGGTACCGTGAGTACGCTTCCAAACATTTGATCGCTTGCCCGTACGTGCGTGACGCTATGTGCATGTCACGTACGTAACTTTGGGGAAATGTATGTGTTGTATGAACTTAGGGGAGGTGAACGGCACTTTGGGCTGTGGGATTGAGTGTGTTGTGCAGGTGTTTGAGTTGTTATATGGACGGGAGGGGGGAGGTGTTTGTTATGCGGGATTAATTTGTGGCATATTAAATATAAGCCTGGTTGTGTTGTGGCTAATAGAGTATATATATGTCTTGTGTTTATTTACTGTTTTTGAATATCAGGTCCCGCCCGCCTCTCACAGCATCTTCCCTATCTGAATCGCTCCCACTGCCCTCTAGTCCTTCACTCTCACTTTCCTCATCCACAAATCTTTCATCCTCGCTCAAATTAATGGGGAAATCGTCGCTTTCTCAGTCCGAATCGCTCTCGCTGCTGGTGGCCATGATTGTAAACAAAGTGCAGATGTGAGGAGCTCCACAACCTCGTCTGCTACTTCCGGTACAGGCAAGGCTTTTTTTATCAGCGACCAAAAGTTGCGAACTTTATCGTCGATGTTCTCTACTAAATACTTTCAGCAAAAATATGGCAATATCGCGAAATGATCAAGTATGACACATAGAATGGACCTGCTATCCCCGTTTAAATAAGAAAATCGCATTTCAGTAGGCCTTTAAACATGTAACTCATTCCTTTACAGAATAAACACATTTGAAAAAACAAGTGCAACTGTACTTATTTGCACAAAAGTGTTAACTTGGTATTTCCATGGCATATTGCATTGTAACTAGTTCCACAGCAGTTTCTATCCTGTTCTTACCTTATCTCATTGATCTCATCTCATACTGTATGTGTGTTGATGTGTGCGTACACATGAAAAACATAACAAATACATGAACATAACAATGAACAGAGTTGTACTTTTATGCAATATGCAATATGTACACATATTCTTAATATAGTATACATCTTAACTGACCTTTATTTGACTATGTTTGTCTTTTTGTAGGTGGTTAAAATACGGGGTGCTGCTGACCGCCGTCTAACGTTACGTTACTGTGTGTGATTCATTAACTAACGTAACGTTATGTGTAGGTACCTCTAGGGATGATGTTTGATAAGAAATTATCGAGTTCGAGCCTATTATCGAATCCTATTATCGAACCGATTCCTTATCGATTCTCTTATCGAGTCCAGATATATGGAAAAAAAACACTATATTTGGTTTCACAAAAGCTCACTTTTATTATATAAGAAAAAAATTAAATCTAATAAATAAATAAATATTGACTGTTACCTCCCTAAAAAAATAAAATAAATAAATAAATATTGACTGTTGTTACCCAAAGTATATTAAGTGGGATTTTTCAGAAAAACAAATATATACAGAAACACAAAAACAACCTGTCTCTGTGATCACTATAGGTGAATAAATAATAATATACTGTTAAATAAAATCAGTCCCTTGGGCACAAAACTGAAAATAATACAGCTCTCCAAAAAGTGCACTTCTGCTGCTATTGGAACCTAACTGTTTGTTATGATGCTTTGACATTGTTGCACTTTATTTCTTTATTGAAAGAAAATTCTATGAAGAGAAAAGTTGTTTGCAAATGTGGTTACAATGCTAAAAAATGAAAAGTTAAAGCTAAAAAAAAGAAATACACTTTATTGAGTTAACATTATTTCTTCTTTATAGGGGGAAAGATGTGATGTTATGAGCTAGGGAATATAACAACTACACTACCCAGCATGCAACGGGGGTGACGAGCATGCGCGGTAGCCCCGAAAAGTGTTGTTGCACTTATTGGGGTGTAACCATTTAGTGGTCAATTGTAGGGAATATGTACTAGACTGTGCCATATACTAATACAAATCTCAATCAATCAATCAATGCAGATGCCCTGCAGCGGAGAGGGAACGCCCGCGGTGCTCTCACTGGAGCGCACAGATGGATGAGCGGCGGCGGCAGGAGTCTGAGCCCTAACAGGTTTTGGGGAAAGTAGCAAGTCTTGTCAAGTCAAAAGGCTGAAGTCCAAGTGAAGTCACAAGTCATTGATGTTAAAGTCTAAGTGGAATTGCAAGACTCTTTACTTTTTGTCAAGTCGAGTCTAAAGTCATCAAATTCATGACTCGAGTCTGACTCGAGTCCAAGTCATGTGACTCGAGTCCACACCTCTGGTTGACGGATGATTCGGGCGTCGACAAAATGGTAAAAGTGAAGAAAACCAAACAGTAAATAGGCCGTTAGAGTACAAAACGTTACAAGTTCACCAGAAAATGGCTCTCGACGCTTGAAGCCCATATGGGCGATGGACGGCTGACTGGTGCTTATACAGCAGCAGCTCCCACTCCCAACCCTCTGTTGCAAGTTTTGTTGATTCTATGTTTATGTGTGCAATGCATATTCGTGCTGTGCAATATTACGATATATACTGTAATACGACATAAAAATGTCTATCATACGATATCATTCGCTCTCTATTCTCTTCTGTATTCTATAATTTTTTTAATATTGTTCTTTTTCAATTATCTTATTCCTGAATGAAATATGACTTTTATACATCCAAGGAATTTGGCATTTCTTTAAAATGATACTATATATATATATATATATATATATATATATATATATATATATGTATATATACATATATATTATACATATATATATATAGATACATACATATTACATATATAAATACATAAATATGTATACAAATATATATATATGTATATATACATATGTATTTATATATATATATTAATGTGTATATATATACCCATATGTGTAAAAGATATATATACGTATATATACATGTATGTATATGTATACATATATATATTATATATATACATACTGTACATGCATATATAAAATATATATATACATATATGTATGTATATATATACATATATGTATATATATTATATATAGACAGATACATACATAAAATATATATATACATATATGTATATATATATCCATATATATATATACATATATATGTATATATACATATATATGTATATATATATTCATATATATGTATGTATGCATATATATATATATATATATATATATATATGTATATATATACATATATATGTATATATATATATATATATTCATGTATATATACATATATATGTATATATATATTCATATTCATATATATATATATACATGTATATGCATATACAGTGTATATATATGTATATATACATATATATATATATATATATATGTGTATATGTATATATATATATATATATATATATATATGTGTGTGTGTATATATATATATATATATACATTTATATATGTATATATATACATGTATATGTATATACAGTGTATATATATGTATATATACATATATATATATGTGTATATGTGTATATATATATATATGTGTGTATATGTGTGTGTATATATATATATATTTATATATATATATATATATGTGTGTGTATATATATATATATATATATACATTTATATATGTATATATATACATGTATATGTATATACAGTGTATATATATATGTATATATACATATATATATATATATGTGTATATGTGTATATATATATTTATATATATATGTATATATATATATATATATATATATATATATATATATATATATATATATATATATATATATATGTTTATATATATACAGTATATATGTATATGTGTATAAATATACAGTATATATACGTATATATATATATATATATATATATATATATATATATATATATATGTATGTGTGGGGAAAAAAATCACAAGACTATTTCATCTCTACAGGCCTGTTTCATGAGGGGGGTACCCTCAATCGTCAGGAGATTTCTCCTGACGATTGAGGGTACCCCCCTCATGAAACAGGCCTGTAGAGATGAAATAGTCTTGTGATTTTTTTCCCCACACATACATATATTGCGCTCTACTACGGTATCGAGCACTATTTTTTGGATAACCTTATTAAGACATATATATATATATATATATATATATATATATATATATATATATATATATATATATATATATATACATATATATATATATATCAACACCGGGATATAGAATGACTGATCATATATTGTTGTCTGTATCGCACAACACTACAGCAGCAACATCAAATTAAAAACGTTGTCGTTGCGTAGAAGAACAATCCAAACAACACCATGTTTCTTTCTTTATGGAGTTTTGGCAAAGTGACAATTTTACACGACCACGTAAGAGGAAAATGTTTTTCTTTTTTGGGGATTTTAAATAAATGGAAATACGACAAAAAAAAAACAACGCCCTATTTCCAGACTGTTTTTGTCAAAACGTCAGCGGCGTTTTGTCGACTCAAAAAAGCGAGCAAGCCAAACGGGAACATCTGCTAAAATGTTTGGCGTACAACACGCGGACCTGTCAGAAGTCAGGGAATGAAAATGAGGCGTGTGTCCTCGACAAGATGAACAGGTGCCATCAAACACGTCACCTCAATGAGGACTTAATGAGCCCAGCTTCAAACGTTTGACTCCCGACAAGAATGTTGCTCGGGCAGGAACCAGCGCAGTCGACGGTGAGACAAGCAGAAGGAAACGTCCGTAAAGTCATCGCAAAGTGTTGACAGACACGTCTGGAGGCCGAGCCCTGACTCCTGAGTCTCTCATCTCGCCGCCTCGCCTGTCAATCCACCAGCACGACAGGTATAATTTGGCTTGTCAGCCTCGTTGGCGGCCGCCGAGGTGCAAAGTTCAGTGTGTGAGTGTGAGTGTGTGTGTGTGTGTGTGTGTGTGTGTGTGTGTGTGTGTGTGTGTGTGTGTGTGTGTGTGTGTGTGTGTGTGTGTGTGTGTGTGTGTTCTGGTTTTTCTACCATTCTGGAGACATCAAGAAGGAAAAGTGAGGACCGGTGAACAAGTTAGGACCGAAATCATGGTCCCAATAACATTGTATCGCACAAACCCCGTTTCCATATGAGTTGGGAAATTGTGTTAGATGTAAATATAAACGGAATACAATGATTTGCAAATCATTTTCAACCCATATTCAGTTGAATATGCTACAAAGACAACATATTTCATGTTCAAACTTTTTTTTGCAAATAATCATTAACTTTAGAATTTGATGCCTGCAACATGTTTCAAGAAAGCTGGCACAAAGGGCAAAAAAGACTGAGAAAGTTGAGGAATGCTCATCAAAGACTTATTTGGAACATCCCACAGGTGTGCAGGCAAATTGGGAACAGGTGGGTGCCATGATTGGGTATAAAAGTAGATTCCATGAAATGCTCAGTCATTCACAAACAAGGATGGGGCGAGGGTCACCACTTTGTCAACAAATGCGTGAGCAAATTGTTGAACAGTTTAAGAATGTTTCTCAAAGTGCAATTGCAAGAAATTTAGGGATTTCAACATCTACGGTCCATAATATCATCAAAAGGTTCAGAGAATCTGGAGAAATCACTCCACGTAAGCGGCATGGCCAGAAACCAACATTGAATGACCGTGACCTTCGATCCCTCAGACGGCACTGTATCAAAAACCGACATCAATCTCTAAAGGATATCACCACATGGGCTCAGGAACACTTCAGAAAACCACTGTCAGTAACTACAGTTGGTCGCTACATCTGTAAGTGCAAGTTAAAGCTCTACTATGCAAAGCGAAAGCCATTTATCAACAACACCCAGAAACGCCGCCGGCTTCGCTGGGCCTGAGCTCATCTAAGATGGACTCATGCAAAGTGGAAAAGTGTTCTGTGGTCTGACCAGTCCACATTTCAAATTGTTTTTGGAAATATTCGACATGGTGTCATCCGGACCAAAGGGGAAGCGAACCATCCAGACTGTTATCGACGCAAAAGGGAAAGGTGGCAATAAATACTGATAAAGTTGAGGAATGCTCATCAAAGACTTATTTGGAACATCCCACAGGTGTGCAGGCAAATTGGGAACAGGTGGGTGCCATGATTGGGTGTAAAAACAGCTTCCCAAAAAATGCTCAGTCTTTCACAAGAAAGGATGGGGCGAGGGTCACCACTTTGTCAACAAATGTGTGAGTAAATTGTTGAACAGTTTAAGAAAAACCTTTCTCAACCAGCTATAGCAAGGAATTTAGGGATTTCACCATCTGCAGTCCGTAATATCATCAAAGGGTTCAGAGAATCTGGAGAAATCACTGCACGTAAGCAGCTAAGCCCGTGACCTTCGATCCCTCAGGCTGTACTGCATCAACAAGCGACATCAGTGTGTAAAGGATATCACCACATGGGCTCAGGAACACTTCAGAAACCCACTGTTACTAAATACAGTTGGTCGCTACATCTGTAAGTGCAAGTTAAAGCTCTACTATGCAAAGCGAAAGCCATTTATCAACAACACCCAGAAACGCCGCCGGCTTCGCTGGGCCTGAGCTCATCTAAGATGGACTCACGTAAAGTGGAAAAGTGTTCTGTGGTCTGACGAGTCCACATTTCAAATTGTTTTTGGAAATATTTGACATGGTGTCATCCGGACCAAAGGGGAAGCGAACCATCCAGACTGTTATCGACGCAAAAGGGAAAGGTGGCAATAAATACTGATAAAGTTGAGGAATGCTCATCAAACACTTATTTGGAACATCCCACAGGTGAACAGGCTAATTGGGAACAGGTGGGTGCCATGATTGGGTATAAAAGTAGAGTCCCTGAATTGCTCAGTCATTCACAAACAAGGATGGGGCGAGGTACACCCCTTTGTCAACAAATGCGTGAGCAAATTGTTGAACAGTTTAAGAAAAACCTTTCTCAAGCAGCTATAGCAAGGAATTTAGGGATTTCACCATCTACGCTCCGTAATATCATCAAAAGGTTCAGAGAATCTGGAGAAATCACTGCACGTAAGCAGCTAAGCCCGTGACCTTCGATCCCTCAGGCTGTACTGCATCAACAAGCGACATCAGTGTGTAAAGGATATCACCACATGGGCTCAGGAACACTTCAGAAACCCACTGTCAGTAACTACAGTTGGTCGCTACATCTGTAAGTGCAAGTTAAAACTCTCCTATGCAAGGCGAAAACCGTTTATCAACAACACCCAGAAACGCCGCCGGCTTCGCTGGGCCTGAGCTCATCTAAGATGGACTGATGCAAAGTATAAAAGTGTTCTGTGGTCTGACGAGTCCACATTTCAAATAGTTTTTGGAAATATTCGACATGGTGTCATCCGGACCGAAGGGGAAGCGAACCATCCAGACTGTTATCGACGCAAAAGGGAAAGGTGGCAATAAATACTGATAAAGTTGAGGAATGCTCATCAAAGACTTATTTGGAACATCCCACAGGTGAACAGGCTAATTGGGAACAGGTGGGTGCCATGATTGGGTATAAAAGTAGATTCCCTGAATTGCTCAGTCATTCACAAACAAGGATGGGGCGAGGGTCACCACTTTGTCAACAAATGTGTGAGCAAATTGTTGAACAGTTTAAGAAAAACCTTTCTCAAGCAGCTATAGCAAGGAATTTAGGGATTTCACCATCTGCAGTCCGTAATATCATCAAAAGGTTCAGAGAATCTGGAGAAATCACTGCACGTAAGCAGCTAAGCCCGTGACCTTCGATCCCTCAGGCTGTACTGCATCAACAAGCGACATCAGTGTGTAAAGGATATCACCACATGGGCTCAGGAACACTTCAGAAACCCACTGTTACTAAATACAGTTGGTCGCTACATCTGTAAGTGCAAGTTAAAGCTCTACTATGCAAAGCCAAAGCCATTTATCAACAACACCCAGAAACGCCGCCGGCTTCGCTGGGCCCGAGTTCATCTAAGATGGACTCACGCAAAGTGGAAAAGTGTTCTGTGGTCTGACGAGTCCACATTTCAAATTGTTTTTGGAAATATTCGACATGGTGTCATCCGGACCGAAGGGGAAGCGAACCATCCAGACTGTTATCGACGCAAAAGGGAAAGGTGGCAATAAATACTGATAAAGTTGAGGAATGCTCATCAAAGACTTATTTGGAACATCCCACAGGTGAACAGGCTAATTGGGAACAGGTGGGTGCCATGATTGGGTATAAAAGTAGATTCCCTGAATTGCTCAGTCATTCACAAACAAGGATGGGGCGAGGTACACCCCTTTGTCAACAAATGTGTGAGTAAATTGTTGAACAGTTTAAGAAAAACCTTTCTCAACCAGCTATAGCAAGGAATTTAGGTATTTCACCATCTACGGTCCGTAATATCATCAAAAGGTTCAGAGAATCTGGAGAAATCACTGCACGTAAGCAGCTAAGCCCGTGACCTTCCATCCCTCAGGCTGTACTGCATCAACAAGCGACATCAGTGTGTAAAGGATATCACCACATGGGCTCAGGAACACTTCAGAAACCCACTGTTACTAAATACAGTTGGTCGCTACATCTGTAAGTGCAAGTTAAAACTCTCCTATGCAAGGCGAAAACCGTTTATCAACAACACCCAGAAACGCCGTCGGCTTCGCTGGGCCTGAGCTCGTCTAAGATGGACTGACACAACGTGGAAAAGTGTTCTGTGGTCTGACCAGTCCACATTTCAAATTGTTTTTGGAAACTGTGGACGTCGTGTCCTCCGGACCAAAGAGGAAAAGAACCATCCGGATTGTTTTAGGCGCAAAGTGTAAAAGCCAGCATGTGTGATGGTATGGGGGTCTATTAGTGCCCAAGACATGGGTAACTTACACATCTGTGAAGGCGCCATTAATGCTGAAAGGTACATACAGGTTTTGGAGCAACATATGTTGCCATCCAAGCAACGTTACCATGGACGCCCCTGCTTATTTAAGCAAGACAATGCCAAGCCACGTGTTACAACAGCGTGGCTTCATAGTAAAAGAGTGCGGGTAATAGACTGGCCTGCCTGTAGTCCAGACCTGTCTCCCATACCAAGCGTTTCTGGGTGTTGTTGATAAATGGCTTTGGCTTTGCATAGTACGGTTTTAACTTGCGCTTACAGATGTAGTGACCGACTGTAGTTACTGACAGTGGTTTTCTGAAGTGTTCCTGAGCCCATGTGGTGATATCCTTTACACACTGATGTCGCTTTTTGATGCAGCACCGCCTGAGGGATTGAAGGTCACGGGCCTTGCCGCTTACGTGCAGTGATTTCTCCAGATTCTCTGAACCTTTTGATGATATTACGGAGCGTAGATGGTGAAATCCCTAAATTCCTTGCAATAGCTGGTTGAGAAATGTTGTTCTGAAACAATTTGCTCAGGCATTTGTTGACAAAGTGGTGACCCTCGCCCCGTCCTTGTTTGTGAACGACTGAGCATTTCATGGAAGCTGCTTTTATACCCAATCATGGCACCCACCTGTTCCCAATTAGCCTGTTCACATGTGGGATGTTCCAAATAAGTGTTTGATGAGCATTCCTCAACTTTCTCAGTCTTTTTTGCCACTTGTGCCAGCTTTCTTGAAACATGTTGCAGGCATCAAATTCCAAGTGAGCTAATATTTGCAACAAATAACAATGTTTTACAGTGTGAACATGAAATATCTTGTCTTTGCAGTCTATTCAATTGAATATAAGTTGAAAAGGATTTACAAATCATGAAATGTGGACTCGTCAGACCACAGAACACTTTTCCTTTTTTGTATCAGTCCATCTTAGATGAGCTCGGGCCCAGTGAAGCCGGCGGCGTTTCTGGGTGTTGTTGATAAATGACGTTCGCTTTGCATAGTAGAGTTTTAACTTGCACTTACAGATGTAGCGACCAACTGTAGTTACCGACAGGGGTTTTCTGAAGTGTTCCTGAGCCCATGTGGTGATATCCTTTACACACTGATGTCGCTTTTTGATGCAGTACCGCCTGAGGGATTGAAGGTCACGGGCCTTGCCGCTTACGTGCAGTGATTTCTCCAGATTCTCTGAACCTTTTGATGATATCACGGAGCGTGGATGGTGAAATCCCTAAATTCCTTGCAATAGCTGGTTGAGAAATGTTGTTCTTAAACAATTTGCTCAGGCATTTGTCGCCCCGTCCTTGTTTGTGAACGACTGAGCATTTCATGGAAGCTGCTTTTATACCCAATCATGGCACCCACCTGTTCCCAATTAGCCCGTTCACCTGTGGGATGTTCCAAATAAGTGTTTGATGAGCATTCCTCAACTTTCTCAGTCTTTTTTGCCACTTGTGCCAGCTTTCTTGAAACATGTTGCAGGCATCAAATTCCAAGTGGGCTAATATTTGCCAAAAATAACAAAGTTTACCAGTTTGAACGTTAAATATCTTGTCTTTGCAGTCTATTCAATTGAATATAAGTTGAAAAGGATTTACAAATCATGAAATGTGGACTCGTCAGACCACAGAACACTTTTCCATTTTGTATCAGTCCATCTTAGATGAGCTCGGGCTGGGTGTTGTTGATAAATGACGTTCGCTTTGCATAGTAGAGTTTTAACTTTCACTTACAGATGTAGCGACCAACTGTAGTTACCGACAGGGGTTTTCTGAAGTGTTCCTGAGCCCATGTGGTGATATCCTTTACACACTGATGTCGCTTTTTGATGCAGTACCGCCTGAGGGATTGAAGGTCACGGGCCTTGCCAGTTTACGTGCAGTGATTTCTCCAGGTTCTCTGAACCTTTTGATGATATCACGGAGCGTGGATGGTGAAATCCCTAAATTCCTTGCAATAGCTGGTTGAGAAATGTTGTTCTGAAACAATTTGCTCAGGCATTTGTTGACAAAGTGGTGACCCTTCGCCCCGTCCTTGTTTGTGAACGACTGAGCATTTCATGGAAGCTGCTTTTATACCCAATCACGGCACCCACCTGTTCCCAATTATCCCGTTCACCTGTGGGATGTTCCAAATAAGTGTTTGATGAGCATTCCTCAACTTTCTCAGTCTTTTTTGCCACTTGTGCCAGCTTTCTTGAAACATGTTGCAGGCATCAAATTCCAAGTGGGCTAATATTTGCCAAAAATAACAAAGTTTACCAGTTTGAACGTTAAATATCTTGTCTTTGCAGTCTATTCAATTGAATATAGGTTGAAAAGGATTTACAAATCATGAAATGTGGACTCGTCAGACCACAGAACACTTTTCCATTTTGTATCAGTCCATCTTAGATGAGCTCGGGCTGGGTGTTGTTGATAAATGACGTTCGCTTTGCATAGTAGAGTTTTAACTTGCACTTACAGATGTAGCGACCAACTGTAGTTACCGACAGGGGTTTTCTGAAGTGTTCCTGAGCCCATGTGGTGATATCCTTTACACACTGACGTCGCTTTTTGATGCAGTACCGCCTGAGGGATTGAAGGCCACGGGCCTTGCCGCTTACGTGCAGTGATTTCTCCAGATTCTCTGAACCTTTTGATGATATTACGGAGCGTAGATGGTGAAATCCCTAAATTCCTTGCAATAGCTGGTTGAGAAATGTTGTTCTGAAACAATTTGCTCAGGCATTTGTTGACAAAGTGGTGACCCTCGCCCCCATCCTTGTTTGTGAATGACTGAGCATTTCATGGAAGCTGCTTTTATACCCAATCATGGCACCCACCTGTTCCCAATTATCCCGTTCACCGGTGGGATGTTCCAAATAAGTGTTTGATGAGCATTCCTCAACTTTCTCAGTCTTTTTTGCCACTTGTGCCAGCTTTCTTGAAACATGTTGCAGGCATCAAATTCCAAGTGAGCTAATATTTGCAACAAATAACGTTTTCCAATGTGAACATGAAATATCTTGTCTTTGCAGTCTATTCAATTGAATATAAGTTGAAAAGGATTTACAAATCATGAAATGTGGACTCGTCAGACCACAGAACACTTTTCCATTTTGTATCAGTCCATCTTAGATGAGCTCGGGCTGGGTGTTGTTGATAAATGACGTTCGCTTTGCATAGTAGAGTTTTAACTTGCACTTACAGATGTAGCGACCAACTGTAGTTACCTACAGGGGTTTTCTGAAGTGTTCCTGAGCCCATGTGGTGATATCCTTTACACACTGATGTCGCTTTTTGATGCAGTACCGCCTGAGGGATTGAAGGTCACGGGCCTTGCCGCTTACGTGCAGTGATTTCTCCAGATTCTCTGAACCTTTTGATGATATTACGGAGCGTGGATGGTGAAATCCCTAAATTCCTTGCAATAGCTGGTTGAGAAATGTTGTTCTGAAACAATTTGCTCAGGCATTTGTCGCCCCGTCCTTGTTTGTGAACGACTGAGCATTTCATGGACGCTGCTTTTATACCCAATCATGGCACCCACCTGTTCCCAATTATCCCGTTCACCTGTGGGATGTTCCAAATAAGTGTTTGATGAGCATTCCTCAACTTTCTCAGTCTTTTTTGCCACTTGTGCCAGCTTTCTTGAAACATGTTGCAGGCATCAAATTCCAAGTGAGCTAATATTTGCAAAAAATAACGTTTTCCAGTTCGAATGTTAAGTATTTTGTCTTTGCAGTCTATTCAATTGAATATAAGTTGAAAAGGATTAGCAAATCATTGTATTCTCTTTTTATTTACCATTTACACAACGTGACAACTTCACTGCTTTTGGCTTTTGTACTTGGTACTGGATCGATAGCAACATTTGTAGTATCAGACAAAACTAATGTAAAGTATGAAAGAAGAGAAGCATAAGTGATTGTAACATTTGAACAGAAGTTTGGATAGAACATGTTAAAACAGGAAGTAAGCAGATATGAACAGAAAGACTTTCACAAGGCCTAAGGAAACATTTAATTTGGTACAAACAATGCGGGCGTTCCCCCGCCGTCTGACGGCAGCGACTCTCGACCGCGCCAAAGCCGCGCCCGCCTTTCAACTCTGACAGATGGATTTATGAGTTGGGAAGTTCGCTGGAAGCTACGCGTCACTCCCTCCCTCGTTTGAGCGTCACACGCACTGGGACCTCTGTGGGAATTCATCTGTTCCAGTGTCAAAAGGCGGCAAACATCAAACCTCCAATGTGAGTAACGTTCATCCCAACCACCGGGTCGCGGATCGATTGGTACCGCACAAGAAATGAAAAAATAAATAAATAATTTATTTTATTTTATTAAATCAACATAAAAAACACAATATATTAGGGCTGTGAATCTTTGGGTGTCCCACGATTCGATTCAATGTTGATTCTTGGGGTCACGATTCGATTCAAAATCTATTTTTTTTTCGATTCAACGCGATTCTCGATTCAAAAATTGATATTTTCCCGATTCAAAAGTATTCTCTATTCCAGGGGTGCTCACACTTTTTCTGCAGGCGAGCTACTTTTCAATTGATCAAGTCGTGGGGATCTACCTCATTCATATATATCATTTATGTTTACTTATTTATGAAATATATGTTTTTGTTAACAAGTTAAAGGTGTTTAATGATAATGCAAGCATGTTTAACACATATAGTTAATATTGTTAATACATTAAAGGTGTTTAATGAAAATACAAGTATGTTTAATACATATAGTTAATATTGTTAACAAGTTGAAGGTGGTTAAAGATAATACAAGCATGTTTAACACATATAGTTAATACGTTAAAGGTGTTTAAAGATAATACAAGCATGTTTAACACATATAGTTAATATTGTTAATACGTTAAAGGTGTTTAAAGATAATACAAGCATGTTTAACGCTTATAGTTAATATTGGTAATAAGTTAAAGCTGTTTAAATATAATACAAGCATGTTTAACACATATCATTAATATTGTTAACAAGTTAAAGGTGTTTAAAGATAATACAAGCATGTTTAACACATATAGTTAATATTAACAAATTAAAGGTGTTTAAAGATAATACAAGCATGTTTAACACATATAATTAATATTGTTAACAAGTTAAAGGTGTTTAAAGATAATACAAGAATGTTTAACACATAGTTAATAGCGTTAACAAGTTAAAGGTATTTAAAGATAATACAAGCATGTTTAACGCTTATAGTTAATATTGGTAATAAGTTAAAGGTGTTTAAATATAATACAAGCATGTTTAACACATATAATTAATATTGTTAACAAGTTAAAGGTGTTTAAAGATAATACAAGCATGTTTAACACATATAGCTAATATTGTTAACAAGTTAAAGGTGTTTAAAGATAATACAAGCATGTTTAACACATATAGTTAATATTGTTAACAAATTAAAGGTGTTTAAAGATAATACAAGCATGTTTAACACAGATAATTAATATTGTTAACAAGTTACAGGTGTTTAAAGATAATACAAGCATGTTTAACACATATAGTTACTATTGTTAACAAGCTAAAGGTGTTTAAAGATAATACAAGCATGTTTAACGCTTATAGTTAATATTGTTA
The DNA here is from genome assembly GCF_033978685.3 of Nerophis lumbriciformis. Taxonomy (NCBI): domain Eukaryota; kingdom Metazoa; phylum Chordata; class Actinopteri; order Syngnathiformes; family Syngnathidae; genus Nerophis; species Nerophis lumbriciformis. The sequence goes on along the minus strand of NC_084558.2, from coordinate 50,006,711 downwards.
ACAAATTAAAGGTGTTTAAAGATAATACAAGCATGTTTAACACATATAGTTAATATTGTTAACAAATTAAAGGTGTTTAAAGATAATACAAGCATGTTTAACACATATAGTTAATATTGTTAACAAATTAAAGGTGTTTAAAGATAATACAAGCATGTTTAACGCTTATAGTTAATATTGGTAATAAGTTAAAGGTGTTTAAATATAATACAAGCATGTTTAACACATATAATTAATATTGTTAACAAGTTAAAGGTGTTTAAAGATAATACAAGCATGTTTAACATATAGTTAATATTAACAAATTAAAGGTGTTTAAAGATAATACAAGCATGTTTAACACATATAGTTAATATTGTTAACAAATTAAAGGTGTTTAAAGATAATACAAGCATGTTTAACACATAGTTCATATTGTTAACAAGTTAAAGGTGTTTAAAGATAATACAAGCATGTTTAACACATATAATTAATATTGTTAACAAGTTAAAGGTGTTTAAATATAATACAAGCATGTTTAACACATATAATTAATATTGTTAACAAGTTAAAGGTGTTTAAAGATAATACAAGCATGTTTAACACATATAGTTAATATTGTTAACAAATTAAAGGTGTTTAAAGATAATACAAGCATGTTTAACACATATAGTTAATATTGTTAACAAGTTAAAGGTGTTTAAAGATAATACAAGCATGTTTAACACATATAGTTAATATTGTTAACAAGTTAAAGGTGTTTAAAGATAATACAAGCATGTTTAACACATATAATTAATATTGTTAACAAGTTAAAGGTGTTTAAATATAATACAAGCATGTTTAACACATATAATTAATATTGTTAACAAGTTAAAGGTGGTTAAAGATAATACAAGCATGTTTAACACATATAGTTAATATTGTTAATAAATTAAAGGTGTTTAAAGATAATACAAGCATGTTTAACGCTTATAGTTAATATTGGTAATAAGTTAAAGCTGTTTAAATATAATACAAGCATGTTTAACACATATAATTAATATTGTTAACAAGTTAAAGGTGTTTAAAGATAATACAAGCATGTTTAACACATATAGTTAATATTGTTAATAAGTTAAAGGTGTTTAAAGATAATACAAGCATGTTTAACACATATAGTTAATATTGTTAACAAGTCAAAGGTGTTTAAAGATAATACAAGCATGTTTAACACATATAGTTAATATTGTTAACAAGTTAAAGGTGTTTAAAGATAATACAAGCATGTTTAACACATATACTTAATATTGTTAACAAATTAAAGGTGTTTAAAGATAATACAAGCATGTTTAACGCTTATAGTTAATATTGGTAATAAGGTAAGGTGTTTAAATATAATACAAGCATGTTTAACACATATAATTAATATTGTTAACAAGTTAAAGGTGTTTAAAGATAATACAAGCATGTTTAACACATATAGTTAATATTGTTAACAAATTAAAGGTGTTTAAAGATAATACAAGCATGTTTAACACATATAGTTAATATTGTTAACAAATTAAAGGTGTTTAAAGATAATACAAGCATGTTTAACACATATAGTTAATATTGTTAACAAATTAAAGGTGTTTAAAGATAATACAAGCATGTTTAACACATATAGTTAATATTAACAAATTAAAGGTGTTTAAAGATAATACAAGCATGTTTAACACATATAGTTAATATTGTTAACAAATTAAAGGTGTTTAAAGATAATACAAGCATGTTTAACACATATAGTTAATATTGTTAATACATTAAAGGTGTTTAATGAAAATACAAGTATGTTTAATACATATAGTTAATATTGTTAACAAGTTAAAGGTGTTTAAAGATAATACAAGCATGTTTAACACATATAGTTAATATTGTTAACAAGTTAAAGGTGGTTAAAGATAATACAAGCATGTTTAACACATATAGTTAATATTGTTAATACGTTAAAGGTGTTTAAAGATAATGCAAGCATGTTTAACACATATAGTTAATATTGTTAATACGTTAAAGGTGTTTAAAGATAATGCAAGCATGTTTAACACATATAGTTAATATTGTTAATAAATTAAAGGTGTTTAATGATAATACAAAAATGTTTAACACATAGTTAATATTGTTAACAAGTTAAAGGTATTTAAAGATATAACAAGCATGTTTAACGCTTATAGTTAATATTGGTAATAAGTTAAAGGTGTTGAAATATAATACAAGCATGTTTAACACATATAATTAATATTGTTAACAAGTTAAAGGTGTTTAAAGATAATACAAGCATGTTTAACACATATAGCTAATATTGTTAACAAGTTAAAGGTGTTTAAAGATAATACAAGCATGTTTAACACATATAGTTAATATTGTTGACAAATTAAAGGTGTTTAAAGATAATACAAGCATGTTTAACACATATAGTTCATATTAACAAATTAAAGGTGTTTAAAGATAATACAAGCATGTTTAACACATATAGTTAATATTGTTAACAAATTAAAGGTGTTTAAAGATAATACAAGCATGTTTAACACATATAGTTAATATTGTTAACAAGTTAAAGGTGTTTAAAGATAATACAAGCATGTTTAACACATATAGTTAATATTGTTAACAAGTTAAAGGTGTTTAAAGATAATACAAGCATGTTTAACACATATAGTTAATATTGTTAACAAGTTAAAGGTGTTTAAAGATGATACAAGCATGTTTAACACATATAGTTAATATTGTTAACAAGTTAAAGGTGTTTAAAGATAATACAAGCATGTTTAACACATAGTTAATATTGTTAACAAATTAAAGGTGTTTAAAGATAATACAAGCATGTTTAACACATATAGTTAATATTGTTAACAAGCTAAAGGTGTTTAAAGATAATACAAGCATGTTTAACACATATAGTTAATATTGTTAACAAGTTAAAGGTGTTTAATGATAATACAAGCATGTTTAACACATATAGATTCCTTTCTTTCATGAAGACAAGAATATAAGTTGGTGTATTAGCTGATTCTGATGACTTGCATTGATAGGAATCAGACAGTGGTGCTGATAACGTCCGCATTTTCGAATGGAGGAGAAAAAAAGTCCTCCTTTCTGTCCAATACCACATGAAAGTGGTTGGTTTTTGGCATCTTATTTGTCCAGCTTCCGTACTCCTTTGTATACACTTTACAAGAAATACATTGTCGGCAAAACTCCGTAGCTTGCTAGCTTGTGTACGCCAGCTTTCTGAGACTCTTATTTTGGTAGCGCAAGCAGGATGAAGCAGAGCTTTTATTATGCAACTGTGCAGTCGGTCTTTGGAGTTTTGACGACAGGTACGGCGCCAGAGTCTGTTGAAATAAAGTGTTTCTCGCCTTCCAGTCGGTAATTTTAATGAGCTGGCAGCAGCCAGCGTCATCTCAGAAGACCCTCGGGTGCCGTGAATGTCAATCAAGTGACGAAAGTGACGTCATAGTGAAGATTTATGATCGCTCATTTTTAGGACTATTTTGGCTGGTGATCGACTGACACACCCTCCGAGATCGACCGGTAGATCGCGATCGACGTAATGAGCACCCCTGCTCTATTCTTTCAATACATAGATTTCAGCAGGATCTACCCCAGTCTGCTGACATGCAAGCAGAGTAGTAAAAAGCTTTTATAATTGTAAAGGACAATGTTTTATCAACTGATTGCAATAATGTACATTTGTTTTAACTATTAAATGAACCAAAAATATGACTTATGTTATCTTTGTGAGAATATTGGACACAGTGTGTTGTCAAGCTTATGAGATGCGATGCAAGTGTAAGCCACTGTGACACTATTGTTCTTTTATTTTTATAAATGTCTAATGATAATGTCAATGAGGGATTTTTAATCACTGCTATGTTGAAATTGTAACTAATATTGATACTGTTGTTGATAATATTCATTTTTGTTTCACTACTTTTGGTTTGTTCTGTGTGGTGTTTGTGTCTCCTCTCAATTGCTCTGTTTATTGCACTTCTGAGTGTTGCTGGGTCGGGTTTGGTTTTGGAATTGGATTGCATTGTTATGGTATTGCTGTGTATTGTTTTGTTGGATTGATTAATTAAAAATAAATAAATAAATAAATTAAAAAAAATAAAAAATGTCATGATCTGTGGTCTGGATCATGTTTTTGTGTTTTCTGTTAGTTTTGGACTCCTTTTGTTATTGCTTGTGCACCTGTGAGTTTGTTTCGTCACCATGGTTACTTATTATTTTCACCTGCCGCTTGTGTTCCCGACGCGCACCTGTTTTCCATCACTGACACTATTTAAGCCTGCCTTTCTGTTCACTCGTCCTGTGCTCCTTGTTTGCGGTAAGTTACAATCACGTTGGTTTGTTTTCATGTTCCTGAGTCCTGTGCTAAGTTTAGCCTTAGCTTCCTGTGCTTTTCTTTTGATTGTTTTCTGTTTGCTTATGATTTATGTAATTACAGGTAAAAGCCAGTAAATTAGAATATTTTGAAAAACTTGATTTATTTCAGTAATTGCATTCAAAAGGTGTAACTTGTACATTATATTTATTCATTGCACACAGACTGATGCATTCAAATGTTTATTTCATTTAATTTTGATGATTTGAAGTGGCAACAAATGAAAATCCAAAATTCCGTGTGTCACAAAATTAGAATATTGTGTAAGGGTTGAATTTTGAAGACACCTGGTGCCACAAACTAATCAGCTGATTAACTCAAAACACCTGCAAAGGGCTTTAAATGGTCTCTCAGTCCAGTTCTGAAGCCTACACAAACATGGGGAAGACTTCAGATTTGACAGCTGTCCAAAAGGCAACCATCGACACATTGCACAAGGAGGGAAAGACACAAAAGGTTATTGCTGAAGAGGCTGGCTGTTCTCAGAGCTCTGTGTCCAAACACATTAATGGAGAGGCAAAGGGAAGGAAAAACTGTGGTCAGAAAAAGTGTACAAGCGATAGGGATCACCGCGCCCTGGTCAAGATTGTGAAAAAAAAAACCATTCAAAAATGTGGGGGAGATTCAGAAGGAGTGTACAGCTGCTGGAGTCAGTGCTTCAAGATCCACCACCAAGAGACGCTTGAAAGACATGGGTTTCAACTGCCGCATACCTCGTGTCAAGTCGCTGTTGACCAAGAAACAGCGCGAAAAGCGTCTCACCTGGGCTAAGGAAAAAAAGAGCTGGACTGCTGCTGAGTGGTCCAAAGTCATGTTTTCTGACAAAAGCAAATTTTGCATTTCCTTTGGAAATCGAGGTCCCAGAGTCTGGAGGAAGACAGGAGAGGCACAGGATCCACGTTGCCTGAAGTCTAGTGTAAAGTTTCCACCATCAGTGATGGTTTGGGGTGCCATGTCATCTGCTGGTGTCGGTCCACTCTGTTTCCTGAGATCCAGGGTCAACGCAGCCGTCTACCAGCAAGTTTTAGAGCACTTCATGCTTCCTGCTGCTGACCTGCTCTATGGAGATGGAGATTTCAAGTTCCAACAGGACTTGGCGCCTGCACACAGCGCAAAATCTACCCGTGCCTGGTTTACGGACCATGGTATTTCTGTTCTAAATTGGCCCGCCAACTCCCCTGACCTTAGCCCCATAGAAAATCTGTGGGGTATTGTGAAAAGGAAGATGCAGAATGCCAGACCCAAAAACGCAGAAGAGTTGAAGGCCACTATCAGAGCAACCTGGGCTCTCATAACACCTGAGCAGTGCCAGAAACTCATCGACTCCATGCCACGCCGCATTAACGCAGTAATTGAGGCAAAAGGAGCTCCAACCAAGTATTGAGTATTGTACATGCTCATATTTTTCATGTTCATACTTTTCAGTTGGCCAACATTTCTAAAAATCCCTTTTTTGTATTAGCCTTAAGTAATATTCTAATTTTGTGACACACGGAATTTTGGATTTTCATTTGTTGCCACTTCAAATCATCAAAATTAAATGAAATAAACATTTGAATGCATCAGTCTGTGTGCAATGAATAAATATAATGTACAAGTTACACCTTTTGAATGCAATTACTGAAAATCAAGTTTTTCAAAATATTCTAATTTACTGGCTTTTACCTGTAAATCATCTCTTACCTTCACGTCTTTGTCCGGAGTGTCCGTGTTGTGCACTGAAGGAACGATCCCGCATGAATATGCGACCCCCACGTGACAAAAAATAAAAATAGATTTTTTAAAAATGAGAATCGATTCTGAATCGCACAACGTGAGAATCGCGATTCGAATTCGAATCGATTTTTTCCCACACCCCTACAAGATACACTTAAAATTAGTGCACCTCATTCACACGCATGCTCACAAATGGGTAGTTTCTTTCTGTTATTAAAATTTCTGGTTCCTACATTATATATCAATATATATCAATACAGTCTGCAGGGATACAGCCCCCCCCCCAAAATTTTAAAGCAGTTACAAAAAGGTTGGGGACCACTGATGTAAAGGTAAAAAAAAAAGAAGCTAACCGCTCTGGAAATGTATTTAAAAGTTGTTTTTTTATTACACTGTAAATTTAAAAAAAATCGGGACACATTAGGATAAAATACTCGCAGCTCATTTTCCGGATTTTTTTTTGTAAAAGTATTCAAAATGTTTGAAATATTAAAAATATTTCAAAATGTTTGAAACATTTGAAATGTTCTACAATTTTAAAAATGTTTGGAAATGTCAGAAATATTTGAAATATTTTAAAATGTAAGAAATGTTTCAAACGTTTTGAAATGTTTCAAATGTTTGAAATAAAAAAAATATTTTAAAATCTTTAAACTGTTTGAAGTATTTGAAATGTTTGAAACATTTGAAATGTTTTACAATTTTAAAAATGTCAACAATATTAGAACTATTTTAAAATATTTTCAAAAGTTTGAATAGATTCAAATGTTTCGGAATGTTCCAAAAGGTTGAAATTTTTCTAAATATTTTAAAATCTTTAAAATGTTTGACAAGCAGTAGAAAATGGATGGATGGATGTTTTAAAATATTTAGAATGTTTTGAAATTTTAAAATTATTAAAAAAATATTTAACATTTTTTCCAAAATGTTTAAAATATTTAGAAAAAATTGAAATGTTTAAAATATTTCTAAATGTTTAAAATGTTTGAAACATTTGAAATGTTTTCAAATGTTTTACAATGTATCAAATGTTAAGAATATTTTCAAATGTTTAAAGTGTTTAAAATGTTTGAAATGTTTAAAATGCTTGAAGTGTTTTACAATTTAAAAAACGTTTGAAATGTCAGAAATATTAGAAATATTTTAAAAAGTTTGAATATATTAAAATGTTTTGAAATGTTCCAAAAGGTTGACATTTTTCTAAATATTTTAAAATCTTTAAAATGTTTGACAATCAGTAGAAAATGGATGGATGGATGTTTTAAAATATTTAGAATGTTTTGAAAAATTAAAAATATTTAAAAAATATTTAACATTTTTTCCAAAATGTTTAAAATATTTAGAAAAAATTGAAATGTTTAAAATATTTCTAAATGTTTAAAATGTTTGAAACATTTGAAATGTTTTCAAATGTTTTACAATGTATCAAATGTTAAGAATATTTTCAAATGTTTAAAGTGTTTAAAATGTTTAAAATGTTGGAAGTGTTTTTCAATTTAAAAAATGTTTGAAATGTCAGAAATATTAGAAATATTTTAAAATATTTTCAAACGTTTTAATAGATTAAAATGTTTTGAAATGTTCCAAAAGGTTGAATGTTTTGAAATTTTAAAAATATTTAAAAAATATTTAACATTTTTTCCAAAATGTTTAAAATATTTAGAAAAAATTTAAATGTTTAAAATATTTCTAAATGTTTAAAATGTTTGAAACATTTGAAATGTTTTCAAATGTTTTACAATGTATCAAATGTTAAGAATATTTTCAAATGTTTAAAGTGTTTAAAATGTTTGAAATGTTTAAAATGTTTGAAGTGTTTTACAATTTAAAAAATGTTTGAAATGTCAGAAATATTAGAAATATTTTAAAATATTTTCAAAAGTTTGAATGGATTAAAATGTTTTGAAATGTTCCAAAAGGTTGAAATTTTTCTAAATATTTTAAAATCTTTAAAATGTTTGACAAGCAGTAGAAAATAGGTGGATGGATGTTTTAAAATATTTAGAATGTTTTGAAAAATTAAAAATATTTAAAAAATATTTAATATTTTTTCCAAAATGTTTAAAATATTTAGAAAAAATTGAAATGTTTAAAATATTTCTAAATGTTTAAAATGTTTGAAACATTTGAAATGTTTTCAAATGTTTTACAATGTATCAAATGTTAAGAATATTTTCAAATGTTTAAAATGTTTAAAATGTTTGAAGTGTTTTACAATTTAAAAAATGTTTGAAATGTTAGAAATATTAAAAATATTTTCAAAAGTTTGAATAGATTCAAATGTTTTGAAATGTTCCAAAAGGTTGAATGTTTTGAAATTTTAAAAATATTTAAAAAATATTTAACATTTTTTCAAAATGTTTAAAATATTCAGAAAAAATTGAAATGTTTAAAATATTTCTAAATGTTTAAAATGTTTGAAACATTTTCAAATGTTTTACAATGTATCAAATGTTAAGAATATTTTCAAATGTTTAAAGTGTTTAAAATGTTTGAAATGTTTAAAATGTTTGAAGTGTTTTACAATTTAAAAAATGTTTGAAATATTAGAAATATTTTCAAAAGTTTGAAAAGATTCAAATGTTTTGAAATGTTCCAAAAGGTTGAATGTTTTGAAATTTTAAAAATATTTAACATTTTTTTCAAAATGTTTAAAATATTTAAAAAAAATTGAAATGTTTAAAATATTTCTAAATGTTTAAAATGTTTGAAACATTTGAAATGTTTTCAAATGTTTTACAATGTATCAAATGTTAAGAATATTTTCAAATGTTTAAAGTGTTTAAAATGTTTAAAATGTTTGAAGTGTTTTACAATTTAAAAAATGTTTGAAATGTCAGAAATATTATAAATATTTTAAAATATTTTAAAATATTTAAAAAAGTTTGAATAGATTAAAATGTTTTGAAATGTTCCAAAAGGTTGAATGTTTTGAAATTTTAAAAATATTTAAAAAATATTTTTTCCAAAATGTTTTAAATATTTAGAAAATGTTTGAAATGTCAGAAATATTAGAAATATTTTAAAATATTTTAAAATATTTTAAAAAGTTTGAATAGATTAAAATGTTTTGAAATGTTCCAAAAGGTTGAATGTTTTGAAATTTTTAAAATATTTTAAAAATATTTTTTCCAAAATGTTTTAAATATTTAGAAAAAATTGAAATGTTTAAAATATTTCAAAATGTTTGAAACATTTGAAATGTTTTCAAATGTTTTACAAGGTATCAAATGTTAAGAATATTTTCAAATGTTTAAAGTGTTTAAAATGTTTGAAATGTTTAAAATGTTTGAAGTGTTTTACAATTCAAAAAATGTTTGAAATGTCAGAAATATTTTAAAATGTATGAAATGTTTAAAATATTTTGAAAAGTTTGAAATATTTCAAATGTTTTGAAATGTTTAAAACATATGAAATGTTTTACAATTTCAAAAATGTTTTAAACGTCAGAAATGTTTTAAAATGTATGAAAGTTTAAAATATTTTAAAAAGTTTGAAATGTTTAAAATATTTTAAAATCTTTGAAAGATGTTTAAAAGTTTGAAATGTTTTGAAATGTTTCAAATGTTCGAAATTTTAAAAATCTTTTAAATGTTTTGAAACGTTTAAAAAGTTTAGAATATTTTAAAATGTTTAAAGTGTAAAGCAGTGCTAACAAGAAGTATAAAGGCTGCTCAACATTATCGACTGCTTTCTGGTCGTCACCACGGCAACAACAGGGATGCTATGTTGACGATTAAGAGGAGAAAATGCCAAGACTTTGATGTTGCTTTAAACGCTGTAAATCAACTTCTGAGGCCATTTGTCAAAGTGCTCTTGCCACATTTACATCCAAACACAGCAGCCTGTCGTATTAGCCAGCAAACTGCAGCAGAACGTCGAAGAAGACAAATCACAAGCGGAGGAAGGGAAAAAAAAGAAGAGCCATTTGGAGGAGGGAGACCGAGCACTCTGGGGGCCATCTTTCACTTCCACATCTGGCCGTGATATTTCAGAGTTAATTAGTCATGCAGCAGATAAATCCATCACGCCGTGTGAGAAACCACGGGAAGCGAGGAGATATATATATATATATATATATATATATACTGTAAATCAATGGCCGCAGATGAAAAACAGACCGGGCCCCTGACGGGACTGTGGTCTTCTCACACACCACAACACAACATGGCTTCACAGAAATACACTGGGAGAAGGCAGACCTCAGCCAGGAACTTTCTCCAAATAGTCAAACTAAAACCTCAGACGGCGATCCCCATCATCCCCCGAATCTAATCGTCCTTGTCCCGTTTCTGACGTCTCGTAAAAAGCTCCATCGAAATAAACCCACAACTTTTTGAGCTATCTATAGACGAATGAGAGAAAGAGAGTGAACCCTATCTTTGTCTCTGTGGGCGGAGGCGGGGACAACAAAATACACACGCAAAAACTGTAGGCAAGCAAACGTCGTTTAAATGATCTGAATCCGCCCTAAAACACAAATAAGTTGGTTTAAAAAAAATCTCATTTCAGACATTTTACAAATGTAATTGTAATATACGTTAGCATAGCTATCGACAAGCTCCTGATTAGCATTAGCGATTTCACATGGCGACTTCAACACCCACTTGTCCAGGGTGTACGCCGCCTTCCGTCTGAATGCAGCTGAGATAGGCTCCAGCGACCCCCCGCGACCCCAGAAAGGGACAAGCGGTAGGAAATGGATGGATGGATGGACTTCAACACCCTCCAAATTTGTTAAAGACGCACGTTACGATCCAAACATCTGGTGCATAACAAGTAAAATACTCGCAGTATTAACACTTTCTGGGGCGCAACAAAAAGCAAAAGACACTGTAATTCCAGTAAAAATGTAATTGTAATATACGTTGGCTTCGCTATCGACAAGCTCCTGATTAGCATTAGCGATTTCACATGGCGACTTCAACACCCTCCAAATGTGTTAAAGACGCACGTTTCGATCCAAACATCTGGTGCATAACAAGAAAAATACTTACAGTGTTAACACTTTCTGAGGCGCAACAAAAAGCAAAACACACTGTAATTGCAATAAAAATGTAATCGTAGTATACGTTGGCTTTGCTATCGACAAGCTCCTGATTAGCATTAGCGATTTCACATGGCGACTTCAACACCCTCCAAATGTGTTAAAGACGCACGTTTCGATCCAAACATCTGGTGCATAACAAGTAAATATTTGCAGTATTAACACTTTCTGGGGCGCAACAAAAAGCAAAACACACTGTAATTGCAAGAAAATATAATTTCAATATACGTTGGCTTCGCTATCGACAAGCTCCTGATTAGCATTAGCGATTTCACATGGCGATTTCAACACCCTCCAAATGTGTTAAAGACGCAGGTTACGATCCCAACATCTGGTGCATAACAAGAAAAATACTTACAGTGTTAACACTTTCTGAGGCGCAACAAAAAGCAAAACACACTGTAATTGCAAGAAAATATAATTTCAAAATACGTTGGCTTCTCTATCGACAAGCTCCTGATTAGCATTAGCGATTTCACATGGCGACTTCAACACCCTCCAAATGTGTTAAAGACGCAGGTTACGATCCAAACATCTGGTGCATAACAAGTAAAATACTCGCAGTATTAACACTTTCTGGGGCGCAACAAAAAGCAAAACACACTGTAATTGCAATAAAAATGTAATTGTAATATACGTTGGCTTCGCTATCGACAAGCTCCTGATTAGCATTAGCGATTTCACATGGCGACTTCAACACCCTCCAAATGTGTTAAAGACGCACGTTACGACCCCAACATCTGGTGCATAACACGTAAAATACTTACAGTGTTAACACTTTCTGAGGCGCAACAGAAAGCAAAACACACTGTGATTGCAATAAAAATGTAATCGTAGTATACGTTGGCTTTGCTATCGACAAGCTCCTGATTAGCATTAGCGATTTCACATGGCGATTTCAACACCCTCCAAATGTGTTAAAGACGCACGTTACGATCCCAACATCTGGTGCATAACAAGTAAAATACTTACAGTGTTAACACTTTCTGAGGAAAAACAAAAAGCAAAACACACTGTAATTGCAAGAAAATATAGTTTCAAAATATGTTGGCTTCGCTACCGACAAGCTCCTGATTAGCATTAGCCATTTCACATGGCGATTTCAACACCCTCCAAATGTGTTAAGGACGCACGTTACGATCCAAACATCTGGTGCATAACAAGTAAAATACTTGCAGTGTTAACACTTTCTGGGGCGCAACAAAAAGCAAAACACACTGTAATTGCAATAAAAATGTAATTGTAATATACGTTGGCTTCGCTATCGACAAGCTCCTGATTAGCATTAGCGATTTCACATGGCGATTTCAACACCCTCCAAATGTGTTAAAGACGCACGTTACGATCCCAACATCTGGTGCATAACAAGTAAAATACTTACAGTGTTAACACTTTCTGAGGCGCAACAAAAAGCAAAACACACTGTAATTGCAAGAAATTATAGTTTCAAAATACGTTGGCTTCGCTATCGACAAGCTCCTGATTAGCATTAGCGATTTCACATGGCGATTTCAACACCTTCCAAATGTGTTAAAGACGCACGTTATGATCCAAACATCTGGTGCATAACAAGTAAAATACTTACAGTATTAATACTTTCTGGGGCGCAACAAAAAGCAAAAGACACTGTAATTCCAGTAAAAATGTAATTATAATATACGTTGGCTTCGCTATCGACAAGCTCCTGATTAGCATTAGCAATTTCACATGGCGACTTCAACACCCTCCAAATGTGTTAAAGACGCAGGTTACGATCCCAACATCTGGTGCATAACAAGTAAAATACTTACAGTAATAACACTTTCTGGGGCGCAACAAAAAGCAAAACACACTGTAATTGCAATAAAAATGTAATTGTAATATACGTTGGCTTCGCTATCGACAAGCTCCTGATTAGCATTAGCGATTTCACATGGCGATTTCAACACCCTCCAAATGTGTTAAAGACGCATGTTACGAAATCAAACATCTGGTGCATAACAAGTAAAATACTCGCAGTATTAACACTTTCTGGGGCGCAACAAAAAGCAAAAGACACTGTAATTCCAGTAAAAATGTAATTGTAATATACGTTGGCTTCGCTATCGACAAGCTCCTGATTAGCATTAGCGATTTCACATGGCGACTTCAACACCCTCCAAATGTGTTAAAGACGCACGTTTCGATCCAAACATCTGGTGCATAACAAGTAAATATTTGCAGTATTAACACTTTCTGGGGCGCAACAAAAAGCAAAACACACTGTAATTGCAAGAAAATATAATTTCAATATACGTTGGCTTCGCTATCGACAAGCTCCTGATTAGCATTAGCGATTTCACATGGCGATTTCAACACCCTCCGAATGTGTTAAAGACGCAGGTTACGATCCCAACATCTGGTGCATAACAAGAAAAATACTTACAGTGTTAACACTTTCTGAGGCGCAACAAAAAGCAAAACACACTGTAATTGCAAGAAATTATAGTTTCAAAATACGTTGGCTTCGCTATCGACAAGCTCCTGATTAGCATTAGCGATTTCACATGGCGACTTCAACACCCTCCAAATGTGTTAAAGACGCACGTTACGATCCAAACATCTGGTGCATAACAAGTAAAATACTTACAGTAATAACACTTTCTGGGGCGCAACAAAAAGCAAAACACACTGTAATTGCAAGAAATTATAGTTTCAAAATACGTTGGCTTCGCTATCGACAAGCTCCTGATTAGCATTAGCGATTTCACATGGCGATTTCAACACCCTCCAAATGTGTTAAAGACGCATGTTACGAAATCAAACATCTGGTGCATAACAAGTAAAATACTTACAGTAATAACACTTTCTGGGGCGCAACCAAAAATAAAAACAAAACACACTACTGCCATCTAACGTCCTGGAATTTTCAACTGTAATTGCAATAAAAATGTAATTGTAATATACGTTGGCTTCGCTATCGACAAGCTCCTGATTAGCATTAGCGATTTCACATGGCGACTTCAACACCCTCCAAATGTGTTAAAGACGCACGTTACGATCCCAACATCTGGTGCATAACAAGTAAAATACTTACAGTGTTAACACTTTCTGAGGCGCAACAAAAAGCAAAACACACTGTAATTGCAAGAAAATATAATTTCAAAATACGTTGGCTTCGCTATCGACAAGCTCCTGATTAGCATTAGCGATTTCACATGGCGATTTCAACACCTTCCAAATGTGTTAAAGACGCACGTTACGATCCAAACATCTGGTGCATAACAAGTAAAATACTTGCAGTATTAATACTTTCTGGGGTGCAACCAAAAATAAAAACCAACACACTACTGCCATCTAACGTCTTGGAATTTTCAACTGTAATTGCAATAAAAATGTAATTATAATATACGTTGGCTTCACTATCAACAAGCTCTTGATTAGCATTAGCGATTTCACATGGTGATTTCAACACCCTCCAAATGTGTTAAAGACGCACGTTACGATCCAAACATCTGGTGCATAACAAGTAAAATACTTACAGTGTTAACACTTTGAGGCGCAACAAAAAGCAAAACACACTGTAATTGCAAGAAAATATAGTTTCAAAATACGTTGGCTTCGCTATCGACAAGCTCCTGATTAGCATTAGTGATTTCACATGGCGATTTCAACACCCTCCAAATGTGTTAAAGACGCACGTTACGATCCAAACATCTGGTGCATAACAAGTAAAATACTTACAGTAATAACACTTTCTGGGGCGCAACCAAAAATAAAAACCAACACACTACTGCCATCTAACGTCTTGGAATTTTCAACTGTAATTGCAATAAAAATGTAATTGTAATATACGTTGGCTTCGCTATCGACAAGCTCCTGATTAGCATTAGCGATTTCACATGGCGACTTCAACACCCTCCAAATGTGTTAAAGACGTACGTTACGACCCCAACATCTGGTGCATAACACATAAAATACTTACAGTGTTAACACTTTCTGAGGCGCAACAAAAAGCAAAACACACTGTAATTGCAAGAAAATATAATTTCAAAATACGTTGGCTTCGCTATCGACAAACTCCTGATTAGCATTAGCGATTTCACATGGCGATTTCAACACCCTCCAATTGTGTTAAAGACGCACGTTACGATCCAAACATCTGGTGCATGACAAGTAAAATACTTACAGTGTTAACACTTTCTGGGGCGCAACAAAAAGCAAAACACACTGTAATTGCAATAAAAATGTAATTGTAATATACGTTGGCTTTGCTATCGACAAGCTCCTGATTAGCATTAGCGATTTCACATGGCGACTTCAACACCCTCCAAATGTGTTAAAGACACATGTTACGATCCAAACATCTGGTGCATAACAAGTAAAATACTTAGTGTTAACACTTTCTGGGGCGCAGCTAAAAACAAAACACACTACTGCCATCTAACGTCTTGGAATTTTCAACTGTAATTGCAAGTAAAATACTTACAGTAATAACACTTTCTGGGGCGCAACCAAAAATAAAAACCAACACACTACTGCCATCTAACGTCTTGGAATTTTCAACTGTAATTGCAATAAAAATGTAATTGTAATATACGTTGGCTTCGCTATCGACAAGCTCCTGATTAGCATTAGCGATTTCACATGGCGACTTCAACAACCTCCAAATGTGTTAAAGACACACGTTACGATCCAAACATCTGGTGCATAATAAGTAAAATACTTACAGTATTAACACTTTCTGGGGCGCAACAAAAAGCAAAACACACTGTAATTGCAATAAAAATGTAATTGTAGTATACGTTGGCTTCGCTATCGACAAGCTCCTGATTAGCATTAGCCATTTCACATGGCGACTTCAACACCCTCCAAATGTGTTAAAGACGCACGTTACGATCCAAACATCTGGTGCATAACAAGTAAAATACTTGCAGTAATAAAACTTTCTAGGGCGCAACCAAAAATAAAAACCAACACACTACTGCCATCTAACGTCTTGGAATTTTCAACTGTAATTGCAATAAAAATGTAATTGTAATATACGTTGGCTTCGCCATCGACAAGCTCCTGATTAGCATTAGCCATTTCACATGGCGAATTCAACACCCTCCAAATGTGTTAAAGACGCACGTTACGATCCAAACATCTGGTGCATAACAAGTAAAATACTTACAGTATTAACACTTTCTGGGGCGCAACCAAAAATACAAAAACAAAACACTACTGCCATCTAACGTCTTGGAATTTTCAACTGTAATTGCAATAAAAATGTAATTGTAATATACGTTGGCTTCGCTATCGACAAGCTCCTGATTAGCATTAGCCATTTCACATGGCGACTTCAACACCCTCCAAATGTGTTAAAGACGCACGTTACGATCCAAACATCTGGTGCATAACAAGTGAAATACTTGCAGTATTAACACTTTCTGGGGCGCAACAAAAAGCAAAAGACACTGTAATTGCAAAAAAATATAATTTCAATATACGTTGGCTTCGCTATCGACAAGCTCCTGATTTGCATTAGCGATTTCACATGGCGATTTCAACACCCTCCAAATGTGTTAAAGACACACGGTACGATCCAAACATCTGGTGCATAACAAGTAAAATACTTACAGTAATAACACTTTCTAGGGCGCAACCAAAAATAAAAACCAACACACTACTGCCATCTAACGTCTTGGAATTGTCAACTGTAATTGCAATAAAAATGTAATTGTAATATACGTTGGCTTCGCTATCGACAAGCTCCTGATTAGCATTAGCGATTTCACATGGCGACTTCAACACCCTCCAAATGTGTTAAAGAAGCAGGTTACGATCCAAACATCTGATGCATAACAAGTAAAATACTTACAGGGTTAATACTTTCTGGGGCGCAACAAAAAGCAAAACACACTGTAATTGCAAGAAAATATAATTTCAAAATACGTTGGCTTCTCTATCGACAAGCTCCTGATTAGCATTAGCGATTTCACATGGCGATTTCAACACCCTCCAAATGTGTTAAAGACACACGGTACGATCCAAACATCTGGTGCATAACAAGTAAAATACTTGCAGTGTTAACACTTTCTGGGGCGCAACAAAAAGCAAAACACACTGTAATTGCAATAAAAATGTAATTGTAATATACGTTGGCTTTGCTATCGACAAGCTCCTGATTAGCATTAGCGATTTCACATGGCGACTTCAACACCCTTCAAATGTGTTAAAGACGCATGTTACGATCCAAACATCTGGTGCATAACAAGTAAAATACTTACAGTATTAACACTTTCTGGGGTGCAACCAAAAATAAAAACAAAACACACTACTGCCATCTAACGTCCTGGAATTTTCAACTGTAATTGCAATAAAAATGTAATTGTAATATACGTTGGCTTCGCCATCGACAAGCTCCTGATTAGCATTAGCGATTTCACATGGCGATTTCAACACCCTCCAAATGTGTTAAAGACGCATGTTACGAAATCAAACATCTGGTGCATAACAAGTAAAATACTTACAGTGTTGACACTTTCTGGGGCGCAACTAAAAACAAAACACAGTACTGCCATCTAACGACTTGGAATTTTCAACTGTAATTGCAATAATAATATAATTTCAATATACGTTGGCTTCGCTATCGACAAGCTCCTGATTAGCATTAGCGATTTCACATGGCGACTTCAACACCCTCCAAATGTGTTAAAGACGCACGTTACGATCCCAACATCTGGTGCATAACAAGTAAAATACTTACAGTATTAACACTTTCTGGGGCGCAACCAAAAATAAAAAAACAAAACACTACTGCCATCTAACGTCTTGGAATTTTCAACTGTAATTGCAATAAAAATGTAATTGTAATATACGTTGGCTTCGCTATCGACAAGCTCCTGGTTAGCATTAGCGATTTCACATGGCGACTTCAACACCCTCCAAATGTGTTAAAGACGCACGTTACGACCCCAACATCTGGTGCATAACACGTAAAATACTTACAGTGTTAACACTTTCTGAGGCGCAACAAAAAGCAAAACACACTGTAATTGCAAGAAAATATAATTTCAAAATACGTTGGCTTTGCTATCGACAAGCTCCTGATTAGCATTAGCGATTTCACATGGCGACTTCAACACCCTCCAAATGTGTTAAAGACGCACGTTACGATCCAAACATCTGGTGCATAACAAGTAAAATACTTACAGTGTTAACACTTTCTGGGGGGCAACAAAAAGCAAAACACACTGTAATTGCAATAAACATTTAATTGTAATATACGTTGGCTTCGCTATCGACAAGCTCCTAATTAGCATTAGCGATTTCACATGGCGACTTCAACACCCTCCAAATGTGTTAAAGACGCACATTACGATCCAAACATCTGGTGCATAACAAGTAAAATACTTACAGTAATAACACTTTCTGGGGCGCAACCAAAAATAAAAACCAACACACTACTGCCGTCTAACGTCTTGGAATTTTCAACTGTAATTGCAATAAAAATGTAATTGTAATATATGTTGGCTTCGCTATCGACAAGCTCCTGATTAGCATTAGCGATTTCACATGGCGACTTCAACACCCTCCAAATGTGTTAAAGACGCATGTTACGATCCAAACATCTGGTGCATAACAAGTAAAATACTTACAGTGTTAACACTTTCTGGGGCGCAGCTAAAAACAAAACACACTACTGCCATCTAACGTCTTGGAATTTTCAACTGTAATTGCAATAAAAATGTAATTATAATATACGTTGGCTTCACTATCAACAAGCTCCTGATTAGCATT
The DNA here is from genome assembly GCF_033978685.3 of Nerophis lumbriciformis. NCBI lineage: Eukaryota > Metazoa > Chordata > Actinopteri > Syngnathiformes > Syngnathidae > Nerophis > Nerophis lumbriciformis. Next base: position 49,987,821 of record NC_084558.2, on the reverse strand, counting down.
AGCGATTTCACATGGCGATTTCAACACCCTCCAAAAGTGTTAAAGACGCACGTTACGATCCAAACATCTGGTGCATAACAAGTAAAATACTTACAGTGTTAACACTTTCTGGGGCGCAATAAAAAGCAAAACACACTGTAATTGCAATACAAATGTAATTGTAATATACGTTGGCTTCGCTATCGACAAGCTCCTGATTAGCATTAGCGATTTCACATGGCGACTTCGACACCCTCCAAATATGTTAAAGACGCACGTTACGATCCAAACATCTGGTGCATAACAAGAAAAATACTTACAGTGTTAACACTTTCTGAGGCGCAATAAAAAGCAAAACACACTGTAATTGCAATAAAAATGTAATCGTAGTATACGTTGGCTTTGCTATCGACAAGCTCCTGATTAGCATTAGCGATTTCACATGGCGATTTCAACACCCTCCAAATGTGTTAAAGACGCACGTTACGATCCCAACATCTGGTGCATAACAAGTAAAATACTTACAGTGTTAACACTTTCTGAGGAAAAACAAAAAGCAAAACACACTGTAATTGCAAGAAAATATAGTTTCAAAATACGTTGGCTTCGCTATCGACAAGCTCCTGATTAGCATTAGCGATTTCACATGGCGATTTCAACACCCTCCAAATGTGTTAAAGACGCATGTTACGAAATCAAACATCTGGTGCATAACAAGTAAAATACTTACAGTGTTGACACTTTCTGGGGCGCAACTAAAAACAAAACACAGTACTGCCATCTAACGTCTTGGAATTTTCAACTGTAATTGCAATAAAAATATAATTTCAATATACGTTGGCTTCGCTATCGACAAGCTCCTGATTAGCATTAGCGATTTCACATGGCGACTTCAACACCCTCCAAATGTGTTAAAGACGCATGTTACGACCTCAACATCTAGTGCATAACAAGTAAAATACTTACAGTGTTAACACTTTCTGAGGTGCAACAAAAAGCAAAACACACTCTAATTGCAAGAAAATATAATTTCAAAATACGTTGGCTTTGCTATCGACAAGCTCCTGATTAGCATTAGCGATTTCACATGGCGATTTCAACACCTTCCAAATGTGTTAAAGACGCATGTTACGACCTCAACATCTAGTGCATAACAAGTAAAATACTTACAGTGTTAACACTTTCTGAGGCGCAACAAAAAGCAAAACACACTCTAATTGCAAGAAAATATAATTTCAAAATACGTTGGCTTTGCTATCGACAAGCTCCTGATTAGCATTAGCGATTTCACATGGCGACTTCAACACCCTCCAAATGTGTTAAAGACGCACGTTACGATCCAAACATCTGGTGCATAACAAGTAAAATACTTACAGTAATAAAACTTTCTAGGGCGCAACCAAAAATAAAAACCAACACACTACTGCCATCTAACGTCTTGGAATTTTCAACTGTAATTGCAATAAAAATGTAATTGTAATATACGTTGGCTTCGCCATCGACAAGCTCCTGATTAGCATTAGCCATTTCACATGGCGATTTCAACACCCTCCAAATGTGTTAAAGACGCACGGTACGATCCAAACATCTGGTGCATAACAAGTAAAATACTTGCAGTATTAACACTTTCTGGGGCGCAACAAAAAGCAAAACACACTGTAATTCCAAGAAAATATAATTTCAATATACGTTGGCTTCGCTATCGACAAGCTCCTGATTAGCATTAGCGATTTCACATGGTGACTTCAACACCCTCCAAATGTGTTAAAGACGCACGTTACGATCCAAACATCTGGTGCATAACAAGTAAAATACTTACAGTATTAACACTTTCTGGGGTGCAACAAAAAGCAAAACACACTGTAATTCCAAGAAAATATAATTTCAATATACGTTGGCTTCGCTATCGACAAGCTCCTGATTAGCATTAGCGATTTCACATGGCGACTTCAACAACCTCCAAATGTGTTAAAGACACACGTTATGATCCAAACATCTGGTGCATAATAAGTAAA